>NC_059112.1:92290800-92451569 GCF_020740685.1 Jaculus jaculus | reverse complement strand
AAGCCAGCATGATGGCGCACACCTTTAATCCCACCCAGCACTTGGGAGGCAGAGGATCACAGTGAGTTCGAGGCCACCCTGAGACTACATAGTGAATTCCAGGTCAGCCTGGGCTAGAGTGAAAGTCTACCTTGAAAAATAAACAAGTAAGCAAACAAAAAAACTCCTAATGGGGCTGGAGAGATGGCTTAGTAAAGCCAAAAGTCCAGGTTTGAAGGTTTTCTTTTTGTCCTTGTGTGTGTGTGTGTGTGTGTGTGTGTGTGTGGTTTTTCAAGGTAGGTTCTCTCTCTAGACCAGGCTAACCTGGAATTTACTATGCATTTTAAGGGTGACCTTGAACTCACAGTGATCCTCCTACCTCTGCCTCCTGAGTGCTGGGATTAAAGGCATGTGCCACCAAGCTGGGTCTGGCCAGGTTTGATTCCTGGTACCCACATGAAGCTGGATGCCCAGGGTAGCACATGCATCTGGGGTCTGTTTGCAGTGGCTGGGGGCCCCGGCAATCCCACTATCTCTATCTGTCTCTTTTTCTCTATCAAACAAATAAATAAAATATTTAAAAGAATTTTAGAAAACTCCTAACAGAGAACCCTCGAGAAGATTCTCATAACCAGTAATCCTGAGGGATTAACTTTCAGTTACTCATCCTGACAGTTGATTCGAAATTTGGTCTTCACTCTCCAAACAAGAGATAAGTTGACATTGAAATGAGTATGTGTTTCATGAACCAGCAGTGTTAAAAATGTGGCTGAGCCCAGAGAGAGAGGCTTGAAAACCAGGAAGCTGAGGTAGACGGTGATAGATCATATTCTACACTGACTGAAAAGGCACAGAAGGAACATCCTACGGTGCACCACAGAAAATTGTTTGAAAGATAAAGGTTTGGACTGGAGAGATGGTTTAGCAGTTAAGTGCTTGCCTGTGAAGCCTAAGGACCCCGGTTCAAGGCTCGATTTCCCAGGACCCACGTTAGCCAGATGCACAAGGGGGCACACGTGTCTGGAGTTCATTTGCAGTGGCTGGAGGCCCTGGCGTGATATTCTTTCTATATATATCTGCTTCTTTCTGTCTGTTGCTCTCAAATAATTAAACAAAAATAAGCAAAAAATATTTTTTAAAGATAAAGTTTTAGACTGGAGAGATGATTAAGGCACTTGCCTGTGAAGCCTAAGGACCCAGGTTTGATTCCCCAGTACCCACATAAGCCAGAGGCACAAGGTAGCACATATGTCTGAAGTTTATTTGCAGTAGATAGAGACCTTGGCACATCCATTCCCTCTCTCTCTCTCTCTCATAAATAAATAAATAAATAAATAAAATATCCAAAAGATAAAAGTTTCTAGAATAAAAAGATAGGGGTGGTGGCGCACGCCTTTAAGCCCGCACTCAGGAGGCAGAGGTAGGAGGATTGCTGTGAGTTCAAGGCTATCCTGAGACTCCATAGTGAATTCCAGGTCAGCCTGGGCTAGAGTGAGACCTTACCTCAAAAAACAAAACAAAACAAACAAACAAACAAAAAAAAACCACAGTTTCTAGAATAATACACCTTAACCTCTAAGCCATCTCTCCACACCCCTCTCCATTTTTAAAAAAATTTTCTTTTGTTCATTTTTATTTATTTATTTGAGATTGACAGAGAGAGAGAGAGAGAGAGAGAGAGGCAAATAGACAGAGAGAGAGAGAATGGGCGCGCCAGGGCCTCCAGCCACTGCAAACGAACTCCAGACGCGTGCGCCCCCTTATGCATCTGGCTAATGTGGGTCCTGGGGAATCGAGCCTTGAACTGGGGTCCTCAGGCTTCACAGGCAAGCACTTAACCGCTAAGCCATCTCTCCAGTCCTTTCTTCCTTTCTTCCTTTCTTTCTTTCTTTCTTTCTTTCTTTCTTTCTTTCTTTCTTTCTTTCTTTCTTTCTTTCTTTCTTTCTTTTTTTTTTTTTGAGACAGAGTCTCCGGTAGCTCAGGCTGGCCTCAAACCCACCAGGTAGCTAAGACTGGTGTGGTGGTTTGATTCAGGTTTCCCCCATAAATTTAGCTATTCCAACTGCTAGGTTCCCAGCTGGTGGCAGATTTGGGAATGTATTGTTGGGGGCGGGCTTATGGGTGTTATAGCTAGTTTCCTCTTGCCAATATCTGGCACACTCTCCTGTTGCTGTTGTCCACTTGATGTTGGCCAGGAGGTGATGTCCACCCTCTGCTCATGTCATTGTCACGGGGCCCTCCCCCTGACTTTGAGCCAAAATAAACCTTTTTCCCACACACTGCTCTTGGTCAGGTGTTTTCCACCAGCAATGTGAACCTGACTGCAACAGGTGCCTTTAACTCCTGATCCTCCTGCCTCCAACTCCCAAGTGCTGGGATTACAAGCATGAGCCACAACATCCAGCACAAACACACTAAAACACAGAAAATCACCTGGGCATGGTGGTGCATGTCTTTAATCTCAGCACTCAGGAGGCAGAGGTAGGAGGATCGCCATGAGTTCGAGGCACCCTGGGACTACAGAGTGAGTTACAGGTCAGCCTGGGCTAGATTGAGACTCTACCTTGAAAAAAGCCAAAAGATAAAAATAAAAAAATAGAAAAAAGTAAAATCAAAAGAGTTAAAAAGATGGAAACAGTGGGAACATGTAAACCTCCATCCGAAGAAAAGCCTGCAGTAGCCAGCTAAGAGATACGTGTCTGTGCAGTTTCTTCTTTGTAATTACTATAGCTGTGCATCAGATAGCCCCAGTACCATAACTCCAGACTTGGAGTGTATCTGAGTGTCCTTTATCAATTCCCCAGAAGTCTATATCTCAGAAAGATGAAATGTATAGATGAAAAGATAAAGAGTAGATAAGACGATGCATAGATGTCAGACAAATGATAGATCAATAGATGATAGCTAGATGAGAGGAGAGAAAGAACTAGATAGAAGATACATAGACAGACAGACATGAAGCTAAGTGTGGAGGCCAACGCCTATAATTCTAGCACTTGGGAGGTGGAGGCAGGAGGAGCTGGAGTCCAAGGCTAGCCTGGACTAAATAGCAAGGAGGATAGCCTGGGCTACATGAGACCCTGCCTCAAAAAAAAATCAGAGACTTAATGTCAGAATGTTTATTTAGTATGCTCAAGGCGCTGGGTTTGACCCTGAGAACTGGTAAAAGAAAAATTTTTCATGTAGATCTGATTTGATTTATGTAGCCTCCCAGATGCTAGGATTAAAAGTATATGCCACCACACCTGTTGTGAAATACTATTTTAAAAATTTTGCACAAAGAAGTTGTCAATAAAAAACTTTCAGTCACTATGACTTTTGTTCTTAAACAAATGAAAGAAACTCCCCATGCTCTAAGATAATTTCTATGTTTAGTCATGTTAGGGGGCTGGAGAAATGGCTTAGTGGTTAAGTGCTTGCCTGTGAAGTCTAAGGACCTTGGTTCGAGGTCCGATTCTCCAGGACCCACATAAGCCAGGTGCACCAGGGGGCACACGTGTCTGGAGTTTGTTTCCAGTGGCTGGAGGCCCTGGCGCGCCCATTCTCTCTCTCTCTCTCCATCTACCTCTTTCTCTCTCAGTCTGTCAATCTCCAATAAATAAATAAAAAGAAAAAAAGAAAAAAAAATTTGCATAAAGGAAAATAATAGGGCTGGAGAGATGGCTCACCGGTTAAAGATGCTTGCCTGCAAAGCCTGCCCACCCAGGGTTCAATTGCCCGGTACCCATGTAAAGCCAGATGCACAAAGCAGCTTATATGTCTGGAGTTCATTTGCAGAAGTAAGAGGGCCTGGTGAACTCATTCTCTCCCTCCCTCCCTCTCTCTCTCTCATAAATAAATTTTAAAAATTAAAATATTGCTGGGCGTGGTGGCGCACGCCTTTAATCCCAGCACTTGGGAGGCAGAGGTAGGAGGATTGCTGGGAGTTCGAGGCCACCCTGAGACACCATAGTGAATTCCAGGTCAGCCTGGGCTAGAGTGAGACCCTACCTCAAAAAAGAAAAAAAAAAATTATTTACTTATTTATTTATTTGAAAAAGAGGCAGATGGTGTTGGGGAGAGAATGGGCATGCCAGGGCCATCAGCCACTGCAAACTAACTCCAGACACATGCATCACCTTGTGCATATGACTTATGCTGGTCCTGGAGAATTGAACCTGGGTTTTTCAGATTTGCAGGCAAGTGCCTTAACCGCTAAGACATCTCTCCAGCCCAATAAATAAATTTTTAGTATTAATTTTAAAAATTATTTTTATTTATTTATTTGAGAGAGAGAGAGAATGGGCACACCAGAGCCTCCAGGCTCTGCAACTGAACTCCAAATACATGCACCCCTTGTACATCTGGCTTATGTGGTTCCTGGGGAGTTTTACCTGGGTCCTTTGGCTTTGCAGGCAAGTGTCTTAATGGCTAAGCCATCTCTCCAGCCCATAATTAAATTTTAAAAGGAAAACAATAATTCTTTCTTTTCTTTTCTTTTTTTAAGCAGGCTCTCACTCTAGCCCAGGCTGACCTGGAACTCACTCTATTGCCCTGGCCTCAAACTCATAACAATCTTCCTATATCAGAGTACTGTGATACACCATCACCCCTGGCTAAATTTCACTTAAAAAAAATAATAATTTGGCCAGGTGTGGTGGTGCACGCCTCAAATCCCAGCACTCGGGAGGCAGAGGTAGGAGGATTGCTGTGAATTCGAGGTCACCCTGATACTACATAGTGAATTCCAGGTCAGCCTAGGCCACAGTGAGACCCTACCTTGAAAAACAAAAACAAAAACAAAACAAACAAACAAAAAAAAAAACTTGTCGCCGGGCATGTTGGTGCACTCATTTAATCCCAGCACTGAGGAGGCAGAGGTAGGAATTGCCGTGAGTTCGAGGTCATCCTGAGACTACATTGTGAATTTCAGGTCAGCCTGGGCTATAGTGAGACATTACCCTGAAACAGCCAGGTAAGGTTGCCTACACCTTTAATTCCAGCACTCAGAAGGCAGAGGAAGGAGAATGGATGTGAGTTCAAGGACACCCTGAGGCCATATAGTGAATTCTAGGTCAGCCGGGACTGCAGTGAGACACTACCTTGACAATTAATAAATAAATAAATATAAATAAATGAAAAGGATTTGTGTATAGGTGTGTGTATGTGGGTACACAGGTAGAGGTCAGAGGACACCTTCAAGGTTTCTGTGTTCCACCTTCTTTGAGACAAGGTCACCTGCCACTGTAAGTGAACTGCTACTCTGCAAAATCTAGTTGGCCCCAGAGCTTTGGAGTCTCTGACTCTGACCCCAATTGTTATAGGCATGTTGGCAAACATCACTTTGCCTTCATGTTTATGTGGGTACTGGGAAATTGAGCCTAGGCTAGCAGACTTTG
This sequence comes from Jaculus jaculus, assembly GCF_020740685.1. Taxonomy (NCBI): domain Eukaryota; kingdom Metazoa; phylum Chordata; class Mammalia; order Rodentia; family Dipodidae; genus Jaculus; species Jaculus jaculus. The sequence continues at coordinate 92,446,212 of NC_059112.1, read as the reverse complement.
AAAGCAAGCTTCTTTAAGCATTGAGCCATCTCACCAGCTCCTAAATTTCACATTTGAGGGATTACAATCTTTCCTTTTAATTTTTAAAATTTTATTTGCAGACCAGGCGTGGTGGCACACGCCTTTAATCCCAGCACTCGGGAGAAAGAGGTAAGAAGATCACCATGAGTTCGAGGCCACCCTAAGACTCCATAGTGAATTCCAGGTCAGCCTGGGCTAGAGTGAGACTCTATCACAAAACAAAACAAAACAAAACAAAACAAAACAAAACAAAACAAAACAAAACAAAACAAAACAAAAAAATTATTTGGAGGGCTGGAGAGATGGCTAAGTGGTTAAGACATTTACCTGCAAAGCCAAAGGATCCTGGTTCAATTCTCGAGGACCCCACGTAAGCCAGATGCACGAGGGAGCACATGCATCTGGAGTTTATTTGCAATGGCTGGAGGCCCTGGTGTGCCCATTCTCTCTCTCTCTCTGCCTCTTTTCTCTCTCTCAAATAAATAAATAATAATGAAAAAGTTTAAAAAAGTATTTGGAAGCAGAAAGGGAGAGAATGAGCACTCCAGAGGCTCTTGCTGCTACAAACAAACTCCTGATGTATGAGCTACTTTGTGCATTGGTTTCATGTGGGTGTTGGGAATGGAACCTATCTTTGGAGGCAAGTGCCTTAACTCCTAAGCCATCTCTACAGCCCTGATTACAATCTTCTGTTTGTTTTTTCGAGGTAAGTTCTCACTCTAGGCCAGGCTGACCTGAAATTCACTATGGAGTCTCAGGGTGGCCTCGAACTCACAGCAATCCTCCTACCTCTGTCTCCTGAGTGCTGGGATTAAAGGTCTATGCCACCATGCCTGGCTCTGATTACAATCTTTTGTGTAGGTAGTCTCACTATATATCCCAGGCTGACCTTGAACTCATCACCCTCCTGCCTCAGCTGTCTTACTACTGGAATAACAGGCAGATAGCACTATTTCCTGTATAATATCTCACTTCTCTCTCTCTTTCTTTCTTTCTTTTTCTAATTTTTTGACGTAGGGTCTTGCTGTAGCCCAGGCTGACCTGGCACTCACTCTATAGTCCCACGCTGGCCTCAAACTCATGGCGATCCTCCTACCTCTGCCTCCTGAATGCTGGGATTAAAGGCGTGCACCACCACGCCCGGCAAAAAGAATATTTATTTATTTATTTATTTATTTATTTATTTATTTATTTATTTACAAGGTGAAAGAGAGACAGAGAATGCACACTAGTGCCCCTTGCTGCTGCAAACGGCAGAATCTCCCAATCCTTGTGTTACCTTGTGCATCTGGCTTTACTTAGTTACTGTGGAATCAAACCCAGGCCATCGGGCTTTGTAAGCAATGTCTTTAACACCTGAGCCATTTCTCCTCTCTCTCTCTCTCTCTCTCCCTCTTTTATTCTAGGTAGGTGCTCACTCTAGCCCAGGCTGACCTGGAATTCACTGTGTAGTCTCAGGGTGGTCTTGAACTCACAGCAGCCCTCCTTCCTCTGCTTCCTGAAGGCTGTCATGAAAAGCATACGTTACCATGTCTGCTCCCCATCTCTTCTCTTTTTATGGGGACAGGGTCTCCTCTATCCCAGTCTGGCCGCAAAGTCATCTATATAACCCAAGAATGATCTTGACCTTCTCATCTTCCTGCCTCTGCCTCCTGGGTGTTGGGATTACAGGTTTGCTTTTTGTTTGTTTATTGGTTTAACGTCCCATTTCCGTGGTTTAATCCCTCGAGACTCACATTATCATATCTGAGTTAGTTCCCCAGTTCCTCCACTTTTGAGTCTGATTGCTGCTACCATCACAGGTAAGGCGAGATTCATGTCAGTTTCTCCTAGTGTTATTCTAGGGACCAAACAAAAGTAGGAGTTAAAAAGCATCTGGAAAGGGCTGGAGAGATGGCTTAGCGGTGAAGCGCTTGCCTGTGAAGCCTAAGGACCCCAGTTCGAGGCTCGGTTCCCCAGGTCCCACGTTAGCCAGATGCACAAGGGGGCGCATGCGTCTGGAGTTCGTTTGCAGAGGCTGGAAGCCCTGGCGCACCCATTCTCTCTCTCTCCCTCTATCTGTCTTTCTCTCTGTGTCTGTCGCTCTCAAATAAATAAATAATTTAAAAAAAAAAAAAGCATCTGGAAAGATGGCATATTGGTTAAGGCACTTGCCTGCAAAGCCAAAGACCTAGGTTCAGTTTCCCAGGACCCACAAAAAGCCAGATGCACAAGGTGGTGCATGTGTCTGTAGTTCTTTGCGGTGGCCGGAGACCCTGGCGTGCCCATTCTCTTTCTCTCTTTGTCTCTCAAATATCTCTCTATCAAATAAATAAGTAAAAATATTTTTTTCTTCAGCATCTGAGCAGGAGTCAGGTGTGGTGGCACAAGCCTTTAATCCAAGCATTCAGCATTCAGGAGGCAGAGGTAGGAGGCTCACCATGAGTTCACGGCAACCCTAAAACTACATAATGAATTCCAGGTCAGCCTGCGCTACAATAAAACCCTACCTCAAACAAACAAACAAACAAATGCAGCCTGTGGTTACCTTATAATACATTCCTTGAAGAAAAAATGTAAATAATAATTTTATCTAATTGGGAAATTGATTTATGCAAGATCCTCTTCCCATCTTTTTGTTCCGTGTTAGCCAACAGGAAGTGCACTGGCATCTCTGCAGATGCCCATCCTGGAAGACACCATCCCGTCAGGTATGCATTGTGCCCGGCACAGCATCTTCCCTTAATATAAGGAATATGTTCTGGACTCAAGGGTCATTGCGGAAGTGGTGGCAGAAAGAATTTAAGAGCCAGAGGATGGAAAGGAGCGCTTTGGGATGCCGTCCCCCCCAACCCCCACCACACACCCAAGATGAACACTGCATTCACGACCTCACAGAGGCTGCACAATACTGGCCTCATCAACATGTCATCATGGATAATGAAAGACAACAAAAAAGGAGGTGGGGGAGACATCAAAATAGATGAGGGAGCCAGTGTGGTGGCGTATGCGTTTAATCCCAGCACTCAAGAGGCTGAGGTAGGAAGATCAATATGAGTTTGAGGCCAGCCTGGGACTACACAGTGAATTACAGGAAAGACCCTACCTTGAAAAACCAAACAAGAAAAACAGAAAACAAAAAGCAAAAAAAAAAAAAAAAAAAAAATATTAGAGGGAGCTAGAGGCAGATACCAGCCCTAATATATATATATGAACTTCCAAGTTATTCATATGAGGTCTGGATACTATAAAAGGCTTTGTGGAGATGAGAGACTGAATGTCGTTGAGAAGGTGCGTCACAGAGGTCTGGAAGTGGAAGGATGAATCAACACATACATCAGCTCTTCCCCAGTCACCCTCACAATCTACACCCCCAAAAGCATATGTTCTACTTCGAATCCAAGTTTTACAGAGGAGTCAGCTGAAAGGAACGGTTCCTCCTTTGCAGAACAATCAGCAGCTTTGCTCCCAAGCAGTTGGGAAAAGGGGAATATGTCAAAGGCAGAAATGGGGTGGAGGCCAAGACAGAAATGTTCTTAATCATCTCTCTTGCTAGTTTCAATGGCTTGATGACCATCTTCACATACTGAGTTCCCCAACTGGAACTCCAAAGAGAAGTCCGTTCTCTGAGGGAAAACAAAACTTGCATGGTGGCATTCTGAGAAAAGGGAGGGGGGGGGGAAGAAAGAAAGAAAGAAAAAAAGAAAGAAAGAAAGAAAGAAAAAGAATAAATCACTGATAGTTTATACATATCAGTTTTATTTCTCAAGCTTTTGATAACTTAACCTCTTGCAAATATATAAAGTTGCCTATCAAATGGGAAAGTGTCAGGGAGGGGAGGAGGGAATTACCATGGGATATTTTTTTATAATCATGGAAAATGTTAATAAAAAATAAAAAATTTTTTAAAAAGTTGCCTAGAGACACTATTAAGTTTTGTGATTTTATTTTTCCTCCTCTTTAGCTCTGGATAATGTAACTTTCCATGTTTGCATATTTTCTCTGCTTTGTCTCCAAATGAAGTATATTCGTTATTTGCTTCACAAAGTAACAAGGGACTTGGAGACACAATTCACTTTAATCCCGTCTGTTTGGGGGGTTTAAAATTCCTCATCCTCCTGCCTTAACCATTTCAAAACACACACACATTTTACTACGATTTCAAATACTAGAAAGATGTCACCCATTAATATATTTGGACGATCAGCTTCCCATTTCTGTCCCATGGCATCTATGCTGTCCCTATTTTGTTACAAATCTTTCAGTCCTATTTGCCTAATTGTTACAATGTATATAAAATGATACCAGGTGACAGGGAGGAGTTCATTATTTTACATAAAACTTTGACCCAAAAAAATGCCTATAAATCACATAGGAATTCTTTATCAGACCCACAGTTTTAACATCTAAACTTTGTTTTCAACAGAGATCTTTTCGATGTTTTTCAAAGTACCTTCAATGATTTCAGATGCTCACACCTTTTTCAGTTGCCTTCCAAACTGTTTATACTGTCCCCAATAACGCTCAGCAGAAAGCCGTCATTCCTAGCTAAATCCTTACTTAGGTTGCACGCTATGCCTCCATGAGACAGGGTCAGGGGGTCAAAATCGATTTTGGAGGCCACCTGGAGAGTCGAGGCCATGAACTGACTCAAAAAATTTATATCAGAGCTGGAATGGGCCACCTCCCACGGTCAGAGCTGGCCTGCCACTCCAAGCGCAGGCTGGCCCGGGAGCCGCTCGGCGAGAGGGCAGAGCTGTTGACCCTGCCAGCTGACCTCTTCAAACTTCAGGAGAATTTTTTTGGCAGTTACCACGGTGACTGGGCACTCTTAAAAGCTTATCCTGCTTACTGAATGAAGGGGGGAAAAATTAGGAAAAAATATGTTAAAACCTACCTTGCAGTGATGCCGGTCACAAGTATTTGGAAGAATGGCCTTAAATTTTCTAGGTCTTACTATAACATGGCATCTCTAAGGTCTTTCACATCAACAGAAGTTGATGTTTAGAGCACATACTACTAATAGTTTGGTTTTTGTTTGTTTGTTTTATTCTTTTTTTGGGGGGGGCCAAATGCTAATAATATATGAAGAATGCATGAGCATACCTTTGAAACAGTGTGATTTACTCAGAAATTCTAACAGCCCTGCTTTTCTCTGAGAATAATAAACTTAGAAGTAAGACCCATCCTAAATGTAGTCTTTGAGGGGGGATTTGTAAATAATCATCTTTGCTTCAAAAGCAGGTTCAAGATTTTATTATCTTCTTTTTTTACAAATAATTTTTTTTAATTTGTTCATTGTTTATTTATTTATTTGAGAGCGACAGACACAGAGAGAAAGACAGATAGAGGGAGAGAGAGAGAATGGACGCGCCAGGGCTTCCAGCCTCTGCAAACGAACTCCAGACGCGTGCGCCCCCTTGCGCATCTGGCTAACGTGGGACCTGGGGAACCGAGCCTCGAACCGGGGTCCTTAGGCTTTACAGGCAAGTACTTAACCGCTAAGCCATCTCTCCAGCCCTCTCCTTTTTTTTTAAAGGTAAGGTCTTACCCTAGCTCAGGCTGACCTGGAACTCACTCTGCAGCCCCGGGCTGGTCTTGAGCTCACAGTGGTCCTCCTATCTCAGTCTCTCCTAAGTACTGGGACTAAAGCTGTAAGTCCTGCTTAGTAGTCTTCTTACTGAGAGAAAAGTCTTCATGCTGCCTAACTTGAAATAATAAAATTAGAAGACAATCAAAGGGATGTTATTATTGTATATTATCTTGTACCCAGTGACTTAAGACAGTGCACACATAGGAAACAGACACACACACACACACACACACACACGTAACAACACGAGGAAAGATATAATGCACACTTTATTTCACAGCAATGAACTGAAAGCTAAAAGAGCCATGGAACAGTTTACTGTGTTAATACCAAATGCTATCTTGTCCTGAAGTGAGGAGCCAACACAGTTCCTTACAAGTTAAACTTTAATTACAGTAAATATACACATGCTATAAAACTCTAACTAAAAACAAACAAACAAAAAACTAACTACTTGATTTTTTTTTTTTTTAATTTGCTTCTTGAGGGGTGAATGTTACATTCTAGACCAGGTGGGTCTTGAACTCCCAGAAATCTTCCTACCTCAGCTTTCCAAGTGCTGAGATGACTTGACTCACCATATCCACCTTAATTGTACAATTCTCTAATATATGTGCATATATATATATATATATATATATATATATATATATATATATATAAGATGTATATCTCCAGAAGGCTGATAGAGGGCTTATTTAGTACCCATTAGGCCCCGTTTTTGAGTCCCAGCCCTATAAGACAAACAACAGTAAGAAATCAATAAGCAGAGCACCAAATAATTGTTTCTGTAATAAAATCATTCACTTTTAATGTCATTATGGTTCTAGAGTTCCCTCAATTTTCTGAGGAATTTGAAAGACCCTCCTTCACCTCCTGGAGGCTGTGTGTGTGTGTGTGTGTGTGTGTGTGTGTGTGTGTGTGCACGCATGGTCACCAACACTTACAGTCACACAAACAACCCAGCATTAAGGAGGAAAGGGTTGGTTGGCATTTAAAAAAGCCTTGGCTACATAACAAAACACTGTCATTAGCCTAAATGTTATTTCTATGCCTGGTGTGGTAACGCCTGTAGTCCCAGTTCAAGCTAACCTTGGCTAGAAAATGAGTTGGGCTGGAGAGATAACTCAGTGGTTAAGGCACTTGCCTGCAGAGCCTAACAACCCTGGTTCGATTCCCCAGTGCCCACATAAAGCCAGATGCACAAAGCCGCATAGGCATTTAAAATTTGTTGCAGTGGCCAGAGGCACTTATGCTCTCTCCTTCCTCTCTGTCTCTCTTTGCTTGCATATAAATGAATGAAAATATATAAAAAAAAAAACAAGAAAGTGAGGGGTTGGAGAGATGGCTTAGCTGTTTGAGGTTGTTGCCTGCAAAGCCTAAGGACCCAGGTTTGATTCCCCAATACTCACATAAGCCATATGCACAGGGTGGTGCATGTGTCTGGAGTTCATTTGCAGTGGCAAGAAGCCCTGGCGCCCATCCTCTTTCTCTCTATCTGCCTCATTCTCTCTCACTCTGTCTCTCTCTTTGTCTTGAATAAATACATAAAATAAATATTTCAAAAAACAACAACAAAGGCTGGCATGGTGGTGCATGCTTTTAATCCCAGCACTTGGGAGGTAGAGGTAGGAGGATTGCTGTGAGTTCAAGGCCACCCTGAGACTACATAGTGAATTCCAGGTCAACCTTGGCTAGAGTGAGACCCTACCTCAAAAAAATAAAAAATGAATTAATTAAAAGAAAAACAAGAAAGTGAAGCTGGCTTGGGGTATATGAGACTGCATCTCACAAAAACCAAATAGTTTCTCATTGTGACTGCAAGCCCCTCCCAAAAATGATGAGTTACAGAGATGCAGTAATTGGACTACAAAAATGAGTACAGAAACTTCAGGGAAATGTCCATGTTGTGTGACCTATTTTTACTGTTTTACAATCAGCACTGAGTTCTTGGAATATTCCATTCCAAGTTATGCATTTATTAAGCCACCGTTTTGAAAATGTCTATCTCACTTAAAAAAAAATTATTTTTTCAAGGTAGGGTCTTGCTTTAGCCCAAGCTGACCTGGGAATTCACTGTGTAGTCTCAGGGTGGACTTGAATTCATGGCGATCCTGCTTCTGCCTCCCGAGTGCTGGGATTAAAGGTGTGAGCCACCACGGCCAGCCTTAATACTTTTACTTATTTATTTATGAGAGAGAGTTAGAGATACAAAGACAGACTATGCCACACCAGGACCTCTTGCCACTGCAAATGAACTCCAGGTGCGTGTGCCACTTTGTGCATCTGGCTTTATGTGGGTTACTGGGTAATCAATTCAGGCTGGTACACTTGGCAAGCAAGTGATTTGAACTGCTGAGTCATCACCATCATCTCCTCAGTCTGTTTTTTATTTGCTTGTTTTCAAGGTAGGCTTTTACTCTGGTCCAGGCTGACCTAGAATTAACTATGTAGTCTCAGGGTGGCCTCAAACTCACAGTGATCCTCCAACCTCTGCCTCCCAAGTGCTGGGATTAAAGGCATATGCCACCATGCCCAGCTTTCAGTCTCTGTTTGTTTGTTTGTTTGTTTGTTTGTTTGTTTGTTTTTTGACAGAGACTTGCTATGTGGCAAGGCTGGTCTAAAACTTGAGATGCCTCTCCAGTGCTGGGATCACAGGTCTATGCCACCCTGATGGTCTTTAGTAATTCAATCTTAATTTGTTTGTTGGTTTGCTTTCGGTTTTTCGCGGTAGGTAGAGTTTCACTGTAGCCGAGGCTGACCTGGAATTCATTGTGTAGTCTCAGGCTGACCTCAAATTTACGGTGATCCTCCCACCTCTGCCTCCTGAGTGCTGAGATTAAAGCCGTGCGCCTCCATGCCCAGCTTCATCTTGATTTTTAAAAGAAACAAAATATAATCCAGGAATCATTTCTTTCCTTGTCTTCTGTTCAGAGTCAAGGTCTAGGAAGCTGGAGACGATCTGGCCATATTCCCATTTATACTTGGCCCATCTTTCAATGTGATAGTGTGGTTCTGGATAGTTCTGAGAGAGCAACCAAGCCAACGAGGTGCTGGTCCAATGTCTGGAATGGACTCAGACTATTCTTCGTGGTTGGGGCCTCCTGGCCAGCTTCCTGAAAAGTCCCGTGGCCGGCAGACATCAGGACCCATTACACAGGAATGAGGCCCTTCTTGACTTTTGATACTCGATGGAAGTCTTAGGCAGAGGCAAACCAAACCAGATTCTCTTAAACGTGTCTTGTCTTGATTCAAATGTCATTCCTAAATTGGATCTGAAAAGGGGGTTTGAAGCATAAAGCAAAGGTCCGTTTGTACCCAAGAAAACAACACTAAGTCCCCAGGCTTGCTTTCCTCAGGAGAGTTTCAGAAGTCCTCTCTTTCCCCTCAAGAAAGAACAAAAGAGCTGGAGAAATGGCTTAGCAGTTAAGGTGCTTGCCTGCAAAGCCAAAGGACCCAGGTTTGATTCCCCAGGACCCACATAAGCCAGATGCACAAGGTGGCACATGCGTCTGGAGTTTGTTTGCAGCAGCTGGAGGCCTTGGCGATCCCATTCTCTCTCTCTCAATCTCTCTCTTAAGCAAATAAACAAAAGTTAAAAAAGAAGAAGGAGAAGAAATAAATCCAGGTGTGGTGGCACATACCTTTAACCCCAGCACTTGGGAAGCAGTGGTAGGACAATCACTGTGAGTTTGAGGCCACCCTGAGACTACATAGTAAATTCCAGATCAGCCCAGGGTTGAGTGAGACTCTACCTTAAAACAAAACAAAAGAACAAAAATCATTCTTCAGGTTTTTTTTTTCTTTGCATAAGCTTTTGCTATGAAATAAAGACACTGGATCTAGTAAGTCATAACCCTGGATATTCTTCGATGGCTGAAAATTCACAAACATACTATAGAAACAGAATTTGGGGGCTGAAAGAGACCCAAGAGATGCTCTCATATATGCAAAGTCTAAAGGCCAGAAGCAGGAACTGGCTTGCACCCACCCTTGGTTAGCTCCTGCTTGTGCCTGGCTTATTCCGTCTCCTCATAGGCAGAGATTATTAAAATCCCACATCGGTAGATGTGTGTAAAGCAAGATTCCTCCTGAGATCAAATGTAAATTGCTTGTGAAACTACTTAAGTTCTTCTTTTGGGGAATAAGCCAAGGTACCACGCCGGTTTGAAATAAACTCAGAGGTGCTCTAAGAAGCTTCAACAATCTCAGAAACTTAACCTTATAGAACATAACAAGGTCACATGGCTAACATATTTTTTGGACATTATTAGCATAAACTTTATTAGTATAAAGTTATGCACTGGGTGAGGCAATGGGGGAAATGAGCACAGATGAAGAATGAAGTGAATCCTGAACCAACTCAAATTAAATGGCTTCAGATATCACCCCCAAGACACAATGGTAGGAATTTCAGCCATACTTTCAGAGCTATATTACATACAGCCTTAGGAGTCGCTAATGGTGCCTGTTTTCTTCTCTCATGACTTTAAGACTTTGAAGGCGGAAGACTAAATCCAGCTGTTATTTCTTGCAGTGGGGACTCAAAGCCAAGGCTTTGTGCATACAAAGCATAAACCCATCTTTGAATGGAGTTCAAGATGCATATGGGTATGACATGCAGAACACACAGAAAATGCACACCAGACAAATCTGTTTTTGTTGTTTGTTTGTTTTTCGAGGTAGGGTTTCACTCCAGGCTGATGTGGAATTCACTATGTAGTCTCAGGGCGGCCTCGAACTCATGGCGATCCTCTTGCCTCTGCCTCCCTAGTGCTGGGATTAAAGGCGTGTGCCACCATAACATCATATTTTTTAGCTAATTTGTTGTTGTTGATTTATGGCTAGTAAACATGGATGGATTGATTTTCTTTTCATAGGCCCAGGGTTTATAATTAAATGCCAAATGGGGTGGTGTGTATGTGTGTGTGTGTGAGAGAGAGAGAGAGAGAGGGAGAGAGGGAGAGATTAGTTACCTCCTCTACCAGAAGCTGGAAAGAGGTTGTCCAAATATCTATGACTATAAGACAGGAAGAGTGCCCATCTAAAAGAATGACTTAACTTTAACATTGTCATTGTCATAATTTATTCCAAGTTAATTGTATCTTCAATATTTATAGATTTTTTTTACATTTTATTTATTTATTCATTTACTTAAGAGAGAGAGAATGGGTGTACTAGGGCCTCCAGACATTGCAAACAAAGTCCAGACGCATGTGCCACCTTGTGATCTGGCTTATGTGGGTTCTGGGGAATCAAACCTGGGTCCTTAGGCCTCACAGGCAAGTGTCTTAACAGTTAAGCCATTTCTCCAGCCCCATAGAGATATTTTTTTCTCTCTGTGCATGAATATGTTCATATAGGTGTGGGTGCACATGTGTACATGTGTGCACACATACGCATGTATGTGCACATGGAGGTCAGAGGTTGACAACTAGTGCCTTCCTCAACCACTTTCCATGTTCATATATATATAGTTGTTGTTTGTTTGTTTTGTTTTGTTTTTCGAGGTAGGGTCTCAGTCTAGCCCAGGCTGACGTGGAATTCACTCTGGAGTCTCAGGGTGGCCTCGAACTCAAACAATTCTCCTACCTCTGCCTCCCAGTGCTGGGATTAAAGGTGTGCGCCACCACGCCTGGCCCATGTGCTATTTTGAGACAACGTCTCTCACTGAGCCCAGAGACCATTACTTCTATTAGACTAGCTGGTCAGCCAGCCTCAAGGATCCTCTGTCTCTTCCTCCCAGCACTGAGATTTTAGGTGGGTGCTGGGTTCCAAACTTGGGTCCTATGCATGTATAGCAGCTCTTTTTTGATTGAACAATTTTCTCAGCCCTGAGATCCTTAGATCTTGATAACAAAGTTAAAAGAAGACTGCACACCAGGTGTGGTGGTGCACACCTTTAATCCCAGCGCTTGGAGGCAGAGGTAGGAGGACTGCTGTGAGTTCGAGGCCAGCTTGGGACTAAACTACAGAGGGAGTTCCAGGGCAGCTTGGGTTAGAGCAAGACCCCACATCGAAAAACAAAACAAAAAAAAAAAAGAAGAAGAAGAAGAAGCCTGGGACTGGAGAGATGGATCAGCTAATAAAGACACTTGCTTGCAAAACCTGAAGAGGCTGGTTCAATTCCCCACTACCCACATAAAGCCAGATGCACAGTGGCCTCTGTGTGTGGAGTTCATTTGCAGCAGCAGGAGGCCCACTCTAAGTCTCTCTCCCTATCTCTCTCTCTCTCTGTCTCTCTAACAAATAAATATTTATGAAAGAAACCTGTAGGAAACATCCAATTGATGCCTAGTACCACAAGCTGCCATTTGCCACTCGAATTCTGATTCAACGTTCACTTTCTGTATAGTCTGTGTCGTTTCAATGTTGTCCAAAAGCTTCTCTTCTAACTTGCCATGGTATCCAGGAGAACATGATTTAGTTCTAGAAATTTGTAACAGGGCCCTGGAGGAGAAATGGGTGAGGGATAAGAATTTAAGAGGAGGATAGAGCTGGAGGGATGGCTTAGCGGTTAAGGCACTTGCCTGCAAAGCCAAAGGACCCAGGTTCGATTCCCCAGGACCCACAGAAAGCCAGATGCACAAGAAGGCGCATGTGTCTGGAGTTTGTTTGTAGTGGCTGGAGAACCTGCCCCACCCATTCTCTATCTCTCTGTCTCTCTCTCTCTCTCAAATAAATAAAAATAAAGTTAAAAAGAAAGAATTTAAGAGGAGGAGAAAATATTAACAAGTATTCTATGGCCCAGGGAAGGAGGCTCACATTTAGAGACAGTTATCCGTAACTAAGAGGAGAAGGCAGTAAACACCCCTAACTCCCATCTAGAGTTTCCAAGAAACGCTAGATCCTTTCAGTTGATTCTTGTGGGTGTCACTGAAGAGGGGTATTCTTTTTGCTCTAATCACATGCTAAGTTTTTGGAACAGAGGATGAAAAACCACCCTGAGGTTGGGTTTGAAGATTTGCTTGATGCTCAGATGGGGGCTCTGCTACCTAAGACACAGGTGTGTGCATTCTTGTGTTTCTCAAAATGCTTTCATCGTCTCTTTGGCCAGGCAGCAGTCTTCTCTACACATTGGAACAAAACATCTTGAGGGCATATTTCAGGGCTTAAGTGAAGCTTCTTGGTAGGAAGAAGCCCTCAAATAAATGGATAGTTACTTTTCTTTATAGACTCAAGGATGAGATGCCAGTGAACTGACCAGAGAAAGGAAAAAGGGTGGGGCTAGAGGTTAAGGCACTTGCCTGAAAAGCCAAAGGATCCAAGTTCGATTCCCCAGGACCCACATAAGCCAGATGCACAAGGGGGCACATGCGTCTGGACCTTTGCAGTGGCTGGAGGCCCTGGCATGCCTGTTCTCTCTCTCTCTCTCTCAAATAAATAAAAATAAATAAATAAAATATTTAAAAAGAAAAGGGGTGGAGAGGATGTGTAAGATAAAGGAATGAGAATTTCTTTCTGGGCTTCAGCTCAGGACTGGTCAAGGGCAATGCCAGGGGGAAGGAGTGTGTGTCCCACCCACATCCTGCCTATTTTAAGATTTTTTTTTAGAATATTTTATTCATTTTTATATTTTATTTGAGAGCAACAAAGAGAGAAAGAGACAGAGAGAGAGAGAGAGAGAGAGAGAGAGAGAGAGAATGGGCACACCAGGGCCTCCAGCCACTGCAAACGAACTCCAGATGCATGCAACCCCTTGTGCATCTGGGTAACGTGGGTCCTGGGGAATCAAGCCTCGAACCGGGGTCCTTAGGCTTCATAGGTAAGCGCTTAACCACTAAGCCATCTCTCCAGCCCTATTTTAAGATTTTGTTTTCAAAGCTGATTCATCTTTTCTTTCTTTCTTTTGTATTTATTTGTGTATATAATATATAGAGAGAATGAGAATGGGTGCGACAGGGCCTCTAGCCATTGCAAACAAACTCAAGACACATGCGCCACTTTGTACATCTGGCTTATGTGGGTCCTAGGGAATCGCACATAGTCCTTTGGCTTTGTAGGCAAGAGCTTTAATTGTTAAGCTATCTCTCCAGCTCTAATTTTATGCCTAAGATGGAAATTTTGATATTGAATTTTAACAGCTTCCCCCACCCCCAGGATTGAATCCAGGGCTTCTCACATGGCAGATAAACACTTTACCAACTGAGCTATATATCTCCAGCCCCTTGAGGTTAAAATTTTACTTTTTTCTTTTCTTTTTTTTGAGACAGGGTCTTACTCTAGCTCAGGCTGGCCTTGAACTACAGCAATTCTTTCTTTCTCTCTCTCTTTTTCTCCTTCTTTCCTTCTTTCTTTCTTTCTCTCTCTCTCTCTCTCTCTCTCTCTCTCTCTCTCTCTCTCTTTCTTTCTTTCTTTCTCTCTTTCTTCCTTTCTTTCTCTGTTTTTCTCAAGGTAGGGTCTTACTCTAGCTCAGGCTGACCTGGAATTCACTATGTAGTCTCAGAGTTGCTTTGAACTCATGGTGATCCTCCTACCTCTGCCTCCCGAGTGCTGGGATTAAAGGCGTGCACCACCATGGCTGGCTCAGCAGCAATTCTTTCTTATCCAAGTGCGGTGTTTAAAAGATGGGTGGCATCAGAGATGGGATACCTTCCAGTGAGTCGTTGGCCAGGAAATTCCCTAATGCCCCCAAAACATTACAGGCCATTGCCAAGGCCCTTGGTTTCCCACCAGGAATAGATGGTAAGACCCTGTTGCTAAAGACTCTACATACTTGAGCTGCAAGGCCACTGAGAAATCCTGCTGGAACTAAGCTGATAACCTCCTCCATGTAAACCAGCTGACAGAAAGCTGCAAGAAGCCATTCTGCATGCAGTTCAATGGGGGAGAGAGAAATCACCAGTGAAGATACTCAACAGTGGGTACGGCAAGTCTTATATTTTGCCAGCCAGGCCAAATGAGCCAACAGGTGCAATAGTGGCATGTCTGTCATGTTGGAAATCAACTGCCCCTCTAATTGGGCTGGAGGCCCACTCCATGGGAGGGAATATATATCCCTGATACTGAAAACCTATAACAGGGGTAGTCATGGGCCCTAGGGGTGTAACATCTGCTGCTGTCTGGCTAAATGTATATACTGTGCTCATCAAACTGCCCAATAAGAACTTCTCTTAATGTTCATACCCATATATTAATGCTACTCTCACTTTTGGTAGAGAATCTTCTCTTTACAGATGGCAGTGACCTTGGGATGGCTCAGAAGGCATCATGGTGCTGGAAAGAAGTGACAAGAGTGCTCAGTACTGCAAAATCTCTATCACACCTTCCAAGACTCAGGGTCTATTGCAGAAGAGGTGGCGGAAAGAATGTAAGAGCCAAAGAAAGTGTAGGACTCCTTACAACGTGCTCCCCCCAAACACAAAATGGCCTGGATATTCATGACCTCACAGTGCCTGACACTACCTCCACAAGACCATCATAATTGGAGGAAAAGATCATGACATCAAAACATCAAAATAAAAGAGAGACTGATTGAGAGGAGGAGGGGATATGATGGAGAATGGAGTTTCAAAGGGGAAAGTGGGGGGAGGGAGGGCATTACCATGGGATATTGTTTTTAATCATGGAAGTTGTTAATTAAAAAAATAATAAGAATAAGAAAGGTGGGTGGCACCATGCCTGGCTTTGGATTTTGATGATCAAGAAGAGAGACGGAAAGGCTGGAGAGATGGCTTAGCAATTAAGGCATTTGCCTGCAAAGTCAAAGGACCCAGGTACAATTCCCCAGGACTCACATAAGACAGATGCACAAGGGGGCACATGAGTTCATTTGTAGTGGCTAGAAGCCCCGGCACACCCATTCTCTCTCTCTTTCGATAAAATGAAATAAAAAGAGAGATGGAGCTAAGCAGCTGTTTCAAAGCATCTGCCCAAGTTGCCCTGTCTTGGGGACAAGCCTATCTCTTGGCTACCCAGTCCAACAAGTGAGAAAGACAACAAGGTGAAGATAGGGACTGAGGAGCTTGCCCAGTGGTTAAAGCGGCTTGCTTGCAAAGCCTGCTGGCCCACGTTCAATTCTCTTGCACTCACATAAAATTGGAAGTAAAGTGGCTCATGTATCTGTGATCCCGATAAGCCTGTGGCCATGGGAGGCAGGAAAAACAGAAACAAAATCCCTGCGGGCCAGGCGTGGTGGCACACGCCTTTAATCCCAGCACTCGGGAGGCAGAGGTAAGAGATCGCTGTGAGTTCGAGGCCACCCTGAGACTGCATAGTGAATTCCAGGTCAGCCTGGGCTACAGTGAGACGCTACCTCAAAAAATAAACAAATAAAATAAAGTCAAGATTTTTTGTGTCCACATGACCTATGCATTCATGTCACCACAGTGGGACTGATGATCCTCCTTTTATTTATTTATTTATTTATTTTTTTTTTTGGTTTTTCTAGGTAGGGTCTCACTCTAGCCCAGGCTGACCTGGAATTCACTATGGAGTCTCAGGGTGGCCTCGAATTCAAGCGATCCTCCTACCTCTGCCTCCCAGCGCTGGGATTAAAGGTGTGCACCACCATGCCTGGCACTTGATGCTCCTCCTTTTGATGGCCTAGACCATGTCTGGAGGAAAAGGGAACTCTACCATGAGTCTCTTCAGCCATCAGGCCATCGGCTTTCTTTTCTTTTCCTTTCTTTTTTTTCTTTTTGTTTTTCAAGGTAGGGTCTCCCTCTATCCCAGGCTGACCTGAAATTCCCTATGTAGTCTCAAGGTGGCCTTGAACTCATAGAGATCCTCCTACCTCTGCCTCCTGAGTGCTGGGATTAAAGGTGTGCGCCACCACGCCCAGCTGCTATCAGTTTTCTAATCCCAACACTGAAGTGCTGGGAGCAAAGCTTCCTGAAAAGTTACTGCTAGCAACAAATTCCATCTGCCAAGTTGCGATAATCACGGCTTTGACAGGATGGATGGCTTTCAGGCAATAAACAGGCCACGGGAGAAGAGCTGCCACAGCCTGAGCAACATTTAGACCTCAGTCCTGTCCAGTTTGAGGTGTCCTAGTCCCGCAGCCCAGCAGCATGGGAAGTCAGATCGGACCACAGGGCACCCTTCCTCTCCTTGTCCACTCCCGGACCCCCCCCCCCCCAGCCCACTTGCTATTTGTCCCTGTCACTGTCCTCCACCTCCAATGAACCCTTCTTTGTTTCTTCTTTTTTTTTGTTGTTTTGTTTTGTTTTTGAGGTAGGGTCTCGCTCTAGCCCAGGCTGACCTGGAATTCACATGGTGGTCTCACGGTGGCCTCGAACTCAAGGCGATCCTCCTACCTCTGCCTCCCAAGTGCTGGAATTAAAGGTGTGAGCCACCACTCCCGGACTCTGTTTTTTTTTCAACATAGAGTCTATCTTTAGCCTAGGCTGATCTGGAATTCACTATGGAGTCTCAGAGTGGCTTTGAACTCAAGGCGATCCTCCTATCTCTGCCTCCCAAGTGCTGGGATTACAGGCATGCAACTACCATGCCTGGCCAAATATGATTTTCTTAATTTTTATTTTTTAAAATTTATTTGAAAGAGGGAGATAGAGAGGATGGGTGCGCCAGGGCCTTTAGCAGCTGCAAACTCCAGACACATGTGCCACCTTTTGCATCTGGCTTATGTGGGTCCTGGGGAATCTAACCTGGATCCTTTGGCTTTGCAGGCAAGCACCCTAACAGCTAAGCCATCTCTCCAGTCCCAAATATGTTTTTAAAATATTTTTACCTATGGATGTGTTAGAAGGATGCATACATAGGAAATCACTTAAATTTTATTTATTTATTTCAGAGAAAGAGGAAGATAGAGAGAATGGGCACATCAGGGTCTCCAGCCACTGCAAACAAACTCCAGACACCTGTGCCCCCTTGTGCATCTGGTGTATGTGGGTACTGGGGAATCGAACTGGGATCCTTTTGTTTTGCATGCAAATGCCTTAACCGCTAAGCCAGCTCTCCAGCCCCCATAGCAAATCATTTAAGAACTTAAGAGGAAGCTAAAAAGGTTTTCCATGGTGACTGCAGTTTAGGGCTTTGTCATGCCTCCTTGGCCATCCCTTCCACATGCACCCCAGTGGCTTCGCGTCTCATACTCATCCCGTCACACTTTTAGGAGCAACTTTAAACACACACATGTATCTAAATATGCACTCAGTATCAAATATAACTTCTCGTGTCACTTAGACATCCAGCTATGCACTGCCATGAGTCTTCAGAACTTGTGACTATTCACAACCCTCCTAGGAGGCTGATTTAGCTACCAAAGTTTGAGTTCAAAATATTATTCACAGGCTGGAGAGATGGCTTAGTGGTTAAACACTTGCCTGTGAAGCTTAAGGACCCCGGTTCAAGACTAGATTCCCCAGGACTCACGTTAGCCAGATGCCCAAGGGGACACATGCGCCTAGAGTTCGTTTGCAGTGGCTGGAGGCCTTGGCGTGGCCATATTCTCTCTCTCTCTCTCTTTCTGCCTCTTTCTCTGTTTGTTGCTCTCAAATAAATCAATAAAAATAAACAACAACAACAAAAATTTCACTCACGTTCCCATTTCCGCTAGCTTGGAGTTTGATTTGTACACTGAATATATAGCACTGCATTCGAATTAAGGATCTTCTTGCTAAACTGGACTCCTCATCTCTGTGAGCTCTGTAAATGAACTGTACTGTCACAAAATCGATAGGGAACACTCAGCTGTCATGGATCCTAAGTCTCCCCCGGCTACAGAATTAACGCGATCTGGCATTTCTGAGTTTGAAAATATGCCATTTGGATGACATGAGACTAGAACTGCTCAGATTGCTTTAAATTTTGTGGTCAGCCAGGCGTGGTGGCGCACGCCTTTAATCCCAACACTCCGCAGGCAGAGGAAGGAGGATCGCTGTGAGTTCAAGGCCACTCTAACACTACATAGTTAGTTCCAGGTTGGCCTCGACCAGAGTGAGACCCTACCTCAAAAAAAAAAAAAAAAAATTGCGGTCCCTGGAAGGATTGCCCAGCTGAGAGTGGCTGAGACACTGGAATGTGCTTTCCTGCTGGTTAGAGATCAGGAGGTCTCTCTTTTCTCTCCTAAACAAGGGTAAGAGGCGGTCAGCATACTGGCGACCCTGGTCTCCGAGCTACTTCTGAGCCCCTCTAAGTTTGCTGGCATAGAATTTATAACACAATTTCAAGTTGGGTATTTTCTTTCCCAAACCAGTGAAAAATTCCGGTTTGGATTTTGAGGCTGAGATTTGAAACTAGGTGCCCAGCACTTTTAAAATCTGTTCTCACCCTGGATCATCTATGATCGCCACGTGAGGTGAGGGGGGAAGGCCAGATCTACACCGCTCAGCGCAAAAGCAAGCACTTAAGGCAGGTGTGGTGACCCACGCCTTTAATCCCAGCACTGGGGAAGCAGAGGTACGAGGATTGTCATGAGTTTGAGGCTAGCCTGAAGCTACAGAGTGAATTCCAGGTCAGCCTGGGCTAGATCAAGACCTTACCTCGAAAACCAAAACACACACACACACACACACACACACCACCACCACCACCACCACCACCACAAAACAACAACAACAAAACTTCTGATCATGCTTAATACAAACCCAGAAAGTGACATACCAGGTATCTGTCTCAACATCACTGTTACACCCTCACCCTCTCAGCCTTGTCTACAGCTGGCTACATACAAACGTTAACATGTCACACAGGAACATGATGAGACCATGTGTTCTAGTTTTATCTATGATACACCCACCAGTCTCCATGAAGATCAGTGACTCCCCCCCCCCCCCGAGGTAGGGTCTTGCTATGTAGTCCCCTCAGACTGGTCTCTAACTCACAGTGATCCTCCTGCCTTGGAGGGAACTTTCAAAATATTTCATTTATTTATTTGAGAGACAGAGGCAGAGTGAGAGAGAGAGAGAATGGGCATACCAGGGCCTATAGCCACTGCCAACTCCCAATGCATGCGCCACCTTGTGTATCTGGCTTTACGTGGATACTGGGGAATTGAACCTGGGTCCTTTGGCTTTGTAGGCAAGCACCTTAACTGCTAAGCCATGTCTCCAGCTCTTCCTGGACATTTTTATTTTTCCTTCATGGACATTTTGAACACATGTTAGTGAGTAGATCTATTCTACCTGGCTTGTTGGATTTTGACTGGGTGAAGACATGTCAGTTTGTCTTGGAAGATCTTTGCCAAGAAAGTGGCTTTGGTCTACTAGACTCCATTTACACACCGGAGGTAAACGATATTCTCACATTCGTGAATTTGCTTGTGAGAGAGTCCATGCAGTAAACAAACAGGGACATTAGCCTGTCCCCTACATGGACTTATCTATCTGGAAAGAAGAAAATCAAAATAGCAAGAGGGGACTCAGACAGTAGCCAGATGGGTGACACAATGCTTATAATTTCATAGCATGTGTGAAGCTTGTCCTTTTATTTAAAAATTTTAAAAATATTTTAATTTTATTTATTTATTTGAGAGAGAGAGAGAGAGAAAGAAAGAAAGAAAGAAAGAAGGAAGGAAGGAAGGAAGGAAGGAAGGAAGGAAGGAAGGAAGGAAAGAAAGAGGCAGATGCAGAGAAAGAAAGAGAATGAATGGGCGCACCAGGGCCTCTAGCCACTGCAAAGAAACTCCAGGTACATGCGCCACCTCGTGCATCTGACTTCTGTGGGCCCTAGAGAATCGAACCCAGGTCCTTAGGCTTTGCAGGAAAGCGCCCCAACCACTAATCATCTCTTCAGTCCCAAGCTTCTCAAACAGTCTAAAACAGTCTGTTGGATCCTGTGTTTCCCACATCTACCACCACTAAGACTTTTGGTTTGAAAATGAAATATATCCTTAATTAGTTCAACTCTCCAGCAGGCCTGATGCACTCTGGGAGAAAATGGGACAAGCCAGGCTGCTGTACAAAGCCAACAAGATCTCGGAAGTCCACAACCCTTTCAATCTTGGCAACTCTGTTGTCGTTCTGGTGCTGTTATGCCAGCGCTTTTCCAGGGTTTTGGTTCTTGGAACCTTCCAGTAACCAAGTCCCTCATTTCAGAAGCCAATGTCACTTGCAGAGGTGGGACAGGGAAGGGAAGAGTCAGACATACAGTACCAGACTGGGAATGAGGGAGGTCTGGTGTCCTTTAAAGATGGCTAACTGATTAAAAAGGAGACATAAAGGGAAGAGAAAGGAAGGGAGGAGGGTACTTAATAGGTTGATATTGTATATATGTCAGTACAATGATTGTAATGGGGAGGTAATATGATGGAGAATGGAATTTCAAAGGGGAAAGTGTGGGGGTGGGGAGGGAAGGAATTACCATGGGATTTTTTTTATAATCATGGAAAATATTAATAAAAATTTAAAAATTAAAAAAAAAAAGATGGCTAACTGATGAACGTCCTCTTCCTGGTCCTGGAACCCGTTTTTGCATTACGAATCCATTCTGGGAAGTAAATGAATCCATCCCGAGCGGAGAGAAAAAGTTTAAGTTTTTTTGTTGGTTTGTTTTCTTTTCTTTTTCTAAATGTTGAGACAGGTTTGTTGAGTAGCTCAGGTTAGCCGTAAACTTTCAATCCTCCTGTCTCTACCATCCACCTCCTAAATTCTAGGATCACTGGTGTGAGCCAACTTGCTGGGCTGGCGGGAAGAGCCCCTTTTACCCTTAGAAGGGTGTGGACAGGAACATCTGCCTTCTTAGGCAGTTCCCCCAAGCTTTCTCTTGCCTTAATTTTACAGATGTATCTCAGTCTCTCGAGTTCTATTTAAGTGGCCCAGGGTGTTTGCCAAGCAGGAATACCATACCACCAACCCTGGTGCGATTGCCTCTTCTATAATATCTGTCATTACCCAACGGCAAAAGACTAATTTCCAACTCTGAAAATATAAGCTTACTACAGAAGTCATGACATTAGCATAACAAGCATAAAGTTCCAAGGTGGTAATTTGGTTATAGAGCTAAAATCTTTCCCATTTGGATCTCCACGTATGGTGTTTCCCAGGCAGACCCCATGATCTGGGGCCAGTGGATCCCCTATGTGAAGGAAGCTTTGCTGAGGGGCTGTGCTCTGTCCTTGGGGACTCAAAATGAAGAAAGTGGTTCAAGGTTCATGTGCCAATTAGGATGCGTCTTAAAGAAGCAGGCACCTCTCTCTCGGTGTCTCTCTTTTGTATTCTTTGCTTAATCGCCAAGAAAATACAGGTGTCTCATTAAAAATGAGCATACCAAGGCTTCTCTGGAGGGCCCAGGGGTGGGGATGGGAGGGTGAAGTGTGAGCACTTAGTCTTCTTCTGGTTAGGGGCGGGACTTGGGAAACTCGACCTTTGCCTGCCCTGCCAGTGGTTGGGGGTGCAGATTAGCTGCCGCTCTGCCGAGGCAGGGGTGGGGATCATAGAGGTCAGTAAGGTTGAGATGTATTCAGATGTTAATTTACACCTGAAAAGACCGAATGTCGTCACCCACTTGGGGGGTGATTTGAGTTTCTGGTGAATACTGGCCTTGAGTGCTTCCTCGTGAAAGATTAAAGTTGAAATAGAGGAGGGACCACACGTCTCAGCGTTCTGGGAGCAGGAAGAAAGGAGAGACAGCTTTGAAGAGTAGAAAGAAATGGATTCAGCCCCTGCTTGTAAATCTATTTTCAACTTTCCCTTTTGAGTGCAGTTTAAGATATAATAGCAAGGTGGTAATTTCTACTTTTCTAAATATTTGGAGATTGTCTATGGAATAAAAAAAAATGTATATGCAAATGGTTAAAGAACTTTTTCTTTTCCCTGCCGTTTGAAAGTTTCCTTGCTTGTGCAATATTCTTTCTCTTTAATGACTGCCACATATCTTGCTTGGTGGAATCCCCAAATACCCAAGAGTAACTCAAAAAGAAAAAAAAAAAAAAAAAAAGAGGGTTGGAGAGATGGCTTCACAGTTAAGGTGCTTGCCTGCAAAGCCAAAGGACCCAGGTTCCGTTCCTCAGGACCCACATAAGCCAGATGCACAAGGTGGCACATGTGTCTGGAGTTTGCAGTGGCTAGAGGGCCTGGCATGTCCATTCTCTCTCTCTCTACTTGCTTCTTTCTCTTTTTCTCAAATAAATACAAATAAAAGAAAATAAGAACAGGAAAAAAAAAAACAAAACCTCTTTACATTCCAACACTGTCTTTAACCTCATCTGTAAAAGGTTCACTCAGACCCCAGGACCACACTGAGGCATTAATTAGTCTGATGAAATCCATCGAAATGTATGGATTCAGCCTAATCAAGTTTCTACGGCAGACTATCGTTTAGGAATACGTGAGCAGCTGGGAGAATTGTAAGCACTGTTAGAGTTAAGCCATGCATGTAATTGAGTATATTTAACATAACCATTTTAATGATCAGTGATTAAAAGTGCATCTTACTTAATCGGTATATCCTCTGCAGTTTGCTCATATCAACTTGATAACGTTCTCAGAAGGAAAAAGTAGGGCCACAAATTTCTAAACAAGGTCTTTTTTTTTTGGAGTTTGGAGGGAAAAAGGTAAGAAAGTGAACTGGAGAAAAATGGCTTTTCATGCAAATACTTCTGCAGCAGGACATTAATGAATTAATGTTTGAGGTACTGTGTGCTCAGTTCATACAAAGAATTAAAAATATATAATAAGTAATTGTTTTTCCTTTAAAGAGACTTTGATAAGGTGTGTTCCAGGTAGGGAGGGGTCTGCTACAGTTCTGCAGAGTGGAAGAAGGAAGTTTCTCTGAGGAACCTGGGAAGTTACCATTTCCAACTCTTCCCACCTGTTGGGCCCGGCTGAGGGGAGTGGAAACCTGCCTGGGGTGAAGTTAGCTCTGGGAAGCGGGGAGGGTGTCAGCAGCGGAGAGACACACCCAGACAGGACCCTCCAAAAGCAGCACACTGTCCACAAGTCTGGAAAGGGAGAAATGAGCAGCTATTCAAATCAACAAGAAGCCAGAACCCAGAAGCCCTTGCTCTTGGAGGCAGTCTGCGCAGGGACCTGGCCCCAGAAACCGAGTCACTGGAGCCACGTCGAAGCCAGCCCAACTCCTTTTGTTGTACTTTCTCCGCTTTTGTGCTCAAAACACGAAGACTACTAGTGACTGTGGCCAGGGAAGAGCTGGAAGAGAGATGGATCTAGATCTTTAGCTACAAGTGTGCCCATCAGGGCAAATCCACACATCTGTGCAGACGCTCTTAAAATGGGATATCCTGGCTCCTAAGAGTTGTTCACAGATCTCTTTGTATCTGTCCCTAGTCACTCTCATGCAGAGAGAAACCGACTGAGCTGAAAACACACGGGGATGCAGAGTGACATGTTGTCTTTATCTGGGAATTGGGCTCAAGCATACAAAAAGTATATTGGCACATATATATCACCTGCTGCACACGAGCATGCGCGCGCACACACACACACACACACACACGCACACAAAACTGTTTTGGGGAAAAATCCATTTGGAACGTTTCTTCCTTCGTAGTGACATGTCTTCTCTGGCTTGGAAGAACAGACCTCTGGACATCAAGTCTCTCCAGGGGTGCTCCTGCCCCCCCCCCAATGTATAGTCTATAAATACAGTGACAAAGTCCAGCCAGGGGTAGTCCCTGCGACAGAATCTGGCACCCTGAAAGCATCTTTTTCTTCTGGCTGTGGTGGTACTTAAATGATAATGTGGGCAATGGAGCTGGGAGATTTATATCTTTTGGAAAGTAGGGCGAGCCAGATGGTAATAGCGTCATTAACACACAAACTTGGGATGTGTGCGTGAAGCTTGAAATCGGGAAAGAGATCAGGAGAACAAAGGGGGCTGCTGTTGCAAGCTCACCCCTCTTCTGCCAGCGAGCCCCTGGGTTCTGGGGTCTGCTCCAGCCCAGAACTACACAATAAAGGGCAGTTTCCCCCACCCCTGTTGTGACTTAGAAAAGCACCGAAAAAAAAATAAATAAAAAGAAAGAAACTTTTTGCAATAAGAAAATTCGGGCACTTATTTATGGGTAACCCTTTGTAGGCTGAAGTGCAAGTCTGGGCCTTTAACTCAAATACATTCCCACCTCCTCCGGGCCCTGGTAGATTGATAAGCCCGTGCAACTGTTCCTGCTTATTTTTATGAAATCAAAGTGCCGCTTGTTGTATACTTCAGACAAAAGTTCATTTTTTTCCCTCCCCGTATGTAAACACTCTCAGCAAACATGACAGATCCAACAGCAAGCACCACCCTTTTTTTTTTTCATTCTGGTGATGGGGTGGGTGCGGTGCTGAGGTGTTGGGGGGTGGTGTTTTACTTTGGAAAACTTTTAGTGTTCAAGTTAAACTCTCACTGTATAGCTATCGTTTAGACCGAACCAAGTATTAGGCTAATATTAACAAGGATCTTAATAATGAATCGTGTTTATATTAGCCACCCACAGAAACATTTATAAACAGGAAGTGCAGTTGGGAACTAATGAGACAGAAATGAACAACCTTCTCCTTTTATTAATGCAATGCATATACATATACACGCATTCCCTTATTGAGGAAAAGAACAAAATTTCTACACACCCATGGATGCCATGGATGTACCCACAGCCGGCTTCTGGAAAGACAAGCAAGGGAAGGTAACAGTGATTTAAGTGTCGGCTGGCTTGAGTGCGCCTGTTAGCGACTAAAAGTTGACGAGGTCTAAACTAAAAATCGAACGTTTTTTTTCCTTTTTCGCCTTTAAAAAAAAAAAAAATACTGGAGCTCTTTAAAAGCCCTGAGGACTTACCCTCAAGGCATTATTCAGAGAAAAACTGAGCCTGGCCGTTCGTCACAGGCAATTGTAAAGGGTTTCAAAGGGCCGATCAAAAGCTCTCCAGAGTAATCTACATTGAAGTCCGGATGGTGGTGTTACGGCGTACACCTGCGGGGTGTTTGCTGTCGCTGCCCCTCGCCGAGCTACAAATCGTCATTAAAGCGAGCTGCTTAAGCTTCTCCCCGGGCTTGGACACAAGAGTTACTTGGGTCGGTTCGCTTTGATTCGGCCACAGGTCGCAATTGACAAGCAAGCCATTTGGGCGCCGCAGCCTGAGCCCCGCGTCCCGGCGAGCGCCGCGGTCTCCCCCGCGGGGGGCGGGCGCGGCCGGAGAGCTCGGGGGGACGCGGTTTCTTTCGCTGATTTTCCTGAACACGATCGACACACACACACACACACACACACACACACACACACACACACACACACAAAGTTCATAAAGCGGAGTTAGAAGCCTGGAGTTTCTTGAGCTCTCCAAAAAAAAAAAAAAAAAACCCCAAAACTTCCCTGTCTTTGCCACAACGTGTCACCGACTGTAAGTGGACGACGCAATCTCACGTCGTCGCTTCCCGTCCTTCACCCCCTCCCTCCCCGTGGGTGCCCACCTTAGGGTCAGTCCCCACCCTCGGACAGCATCCTACTTCCAGGACAAAAAAAAAAAAAAAAAAAGGACACTTCTGCCAGGCGTGGTGGCGCACGCCTTTAATCCCAGCACTCTGGGAGGCAGAGGTAGAAGGATCGCCGTGAGTTCGAGGCCACCCTGAGACTACACAGTGAATTCCAGGTCAGCCTGGACCAGTGTGAAGACCCTACCTGGAAACAAACAAACAAACAACAACAACAAAAAAAAAATCCCGACACTTCTGTCCACCAGGACTGGAATCTAGTTTGAAACTTTCACTTTTGATTCATTTGTTTGAGGTGCTTTTGCGCCTGTGTGTGTGTGTTGGGGGGGGGTTGACCTGGCTCTTCACCTTGCTGGGGGCGGGGGAAGCAAAAAGAAGAAGAAAGACAGAAAGAGAAAAAAAAATCCGGAATTGTGTGGATAGACAGCGCCGCGAGGGTCGGACAGCCGAGGGCGAAGGGCGGGGGGCGACGTCAGAGTCTGTCTGCTGTCTGCCTGGAGTGTCTGCTGGTGCCCTCGGCAATCCCTGGGCGACCCATTTCGGGGGTGGGGATTAACCGGCTGCCCGTGTTGCCAAGATCAACACTCGGAGCGAATGTTATCAATAGACCAATTTTCTGCTCTTACCCGGTGGTTTTTTTTTTTTTTTGTTGTTGTTGTTGTTTTGTTTGGTTTGGTTTGCTTTCTTTGTTTCAATCCAAAGTGGAGGGTGTCTGCGCTGCGCAAGACGCAATAGCATGGTGGCGTCCCGGCTGGGTTGGTTTGGGTTGGGTTTGGGGTGGGGGTGGGGGTGGTGGTGGTGGTGAGCGGAGAGAGGGCGCTAGATGCGGGAGACGCAAATATGGAAATTAACTCATTAGGAGGGGGTGTGGTTACCACGAAGCCCCCTCCTCCATGCCTTCCTTTCTCCCTGGCTGCCACGGTCCTGGCTTGCTAAATATGAGATTACAAACAAACAAATAGAGAAGAAGCTGACTGCGCAACCCCACATCCAACGCGCGCCGTACATGATTTTGTTTCCCTGTGCGCCGTGCCCGCCCCGGGGCTGCTGCGGTGGTGGGGGGGGGGGTGTGTGGAGGTGGGATGCGGTGCCCGCTGCGCGCCAGCCCCGGGAGGGAGCCCGCTCCGCTGGGCACCGGGGCCCACCCGAGGCCTTTAGAGGGCACAGCACGTGGCCTCGACACCGGGCGTGCTGGAAGTTTTAAAAGCAGCACACGAACGCATCTGCCACTATGGTAACCATCCGAGGGCGTCTGCTGACCTCGGGGACCCGGCTCCAAAAGGCTGTGGGTGCTCTTGGGGCGGAGTGGGGGGGGGGAGGGCGAGCTAAAAAGCAATACCCCCGGCTTCTCTAGCTTGGGGTTGGGGGAGAGTGTCTTTTCCTGCGGCGCTGCACCCCGAAAGAGAGAGATGGGGGTGGGCGAGAAGACAAAGGCTGGCACCTGGAGGTGGCCCGCTTAGCGTGGAGGCCCTGGGTCGAGATATTATTAACCAAAGACCAGGTTCTCTAGAGCGAGGGCAATGGGGCTGGACAACCTAGGGTGTGAAATTCTGTGCCTTAATAAAATGGGGGTGTGTGTGCTAAAAAGAAACAATTCAAATACCCTCATCTCCCTTTTCATTCCCCCCCCCCCCGCCCCATCCCCGCAAATCCTGCCTTGGGGTCCTCAAAGCCAGCCTCTGTTTAAGGTTTGGGGCAAAAATGATACTTGTATGGTTTTCCTTCCTGCGTGGTCCGTCTCCCCTCCCCTGAGTCCTGTCTGGCGCTCCCCCAGCTGCAGGCTTCCTTGGTGGGAGGTAGCGCAGTTCCCTGTCCCCTGCTGCCTGCTGGCCACCGCGCCTCAAAGCGCGCATTGTCCCCTGGGGGCGGGGAGGCCAGAAGACCCACGCGGAAGAAAAACACTGCGCCCAACTCGTGTGAGGAAAGTTTCCCCAAAGCACTCCTGTAAAACACTTGAAAAGGGGGAGGCTAGTGTGCTGGGATTCGTTTTGAATATCAACCACTTTCTCCCAAAATCTCACTTTTTTTAAAAAGGTTCTCAGAAAAGGAGAGAGAACCAAGAAAGTTAAAAAAAAAAAAAAAAAAAAGTGACCATGGCTGTCGAATGGTCAGTGGGATGGTTTGAAAATGCGGGCGGTTGAGACAGACGGGGGGGCGGGGGGTGGTGGTGGTGGTGGTGATGTTACCACCCAGGTCTGGTTGGGGACAGCTGCACCCTTGGTGCGGAGGGGGGAGGAGGAGCCCCGGGGCGCGTGTGCTGGCGAGGTCTTTCGCACCTCCTGTTTATCTTAGAAACGGACGGAGGGGTGGGTGGGCAGCGGATTGTTAGGCTTCCCCACGGGCAGTATTAGTTGAATAAAATGGGGAGGCGGTCACACCCGAAAAGAAAACCGCTGCAGGCTCCGAGTCTCTCTCCCTGACCCAAATTCCAAATGGTGGGGGCTACAGAACAGATTCCCAAGTTCCCCAGAACCAGCGCTCCTCGGAGACCGCAGAAGCCGGGGTGGACACCGTTAGGATGGGGTCTTTGGGGGGCCAGGGTGATTAATCTTTCATTGGGAGCAGCAGGAATCCTTTCCTTCCAAACATCCTGGTTTGCATGTGAGGGGTAGGTGGGAGGGGGGGCATCTCTGGGGTCCCTGTACTCTTTCGAACATTTGCAGAAATAATGGATCACGTCTCTTGCAAAACTGCCTAAAACAAGCATATCCCAGGCCCCTGAAATACTGATGCCATTAAAAAAAAATCATCATCATCACATGAGAACAAAATAAGATCAAAACTAAAATAAATTGAACAAAAGGAAATGCAGGCCCTTGCTCTGAGTGTCCAGCAACAGAAATGACTGATGGTCTAAATGATCCTTGACTATTTGGTGTACGGACTTAACGCCTTAATGCTAGGTTGGCAAATAGAGAGAGGACATGAAGACAGCCGAATAAAGAATTTCATCACTACTGGAAACTTTAGGTGGGAGGCTGTGAGGTCCACTCTCACCCCCAAAGAGATTCCACTACAATGTTAGTGGACGGTGGACACAGGGGTTGATGGGTGCAGCAGTGGCCACATCTGCTGGAACCTTCCGTATCTGAGCCGTTCATTTACGGAGCCAACTTGTGGAAATATCCACAATTAGATCTTCATTGTTCTTCCTCCACAACACTGTCTAGAAAGAAAAGGTCTTCTCGGTCGGGGCCAATCCAACGAAGCGTTTGACGTTATTAAATAATAAAGCGATTGTGATTTACATTGTTGTTCAGGAAAAAAGGCCAATTATCCACTGTTATGTTGCCATAAAGATCATATTAACTCGAATTAGTAATCAAACAATATGCGAGCGTTTAAAAAAGTACAGCCGAAATGGGTGACAGCTACCGCGACGTCTTCACTTTCGCCAGCAAAACCCACCCGCGTCGGCTGCGGGAGCGAAGTAGGCAGATGCCCGCAGACCCGAAAGGAGGCAGGACGCAGCAAAGTGGTGATTAACGGTCTCCAGTGTTAATTATTCTCAATTAATCCCAAACAGTGCAATCCTTCCCTGGTTCCCTGCAAGTTCCCGCGATTGGGATGCTCGGAGGATTCCGCCTCTCTGGGAGGTGCGTTTTTTTTTTTTTTTTTTTTTTTTTTTCTCTCTCTCTCTTAAGAAACCAGGAAAGGTATCTTGACTTCGGCGTTACCTGTGGGCTGAGCCCAGGGGCTGAGGTGCAGGTGCGCGCGCGGGGATGCTGCGGTGCTTGCGGCCAGAGCGCGTCCTGCATCCCGACCTGGACGTCCGACGTGGGCAAGGCCCACGGGCATCCTTTCGCCCGCAATGAGTCTTGCGTCTTCCCTACTCAAATCACTCTCTCGCGCGCCCTCTGTTATTAGGTTTATAACTCTTTGCCACTTAAATTTGTGCAGCCAACCAAGGCAATCTAAATAGGTTTGAGTCGCCCCTTGGGTACAGAATGGGAGCTTTAATAAGAAAGATTAATTGTGGGTGTGTACCGGCCGGAAGATACGTTAGCTCTCAAGCAGAGGAGGCGGCTGGGGAGGGCGGAGATGGGACGCCTTCTCCCAGGCCTAGACTTTAGTAGGCGCCGTTGGCATACGCGCCGCGGGACCACTGGACGACACTCACTGTCAGCAATCTTGGGCGTTGCAGCTCTTCGCTACCACTTCCTCTTAGTGAGTTTTAAAGAATTTGGCCTTTACACTCCACATCAAACCCCTTTGCACCAGACCCTATTCGTGGTCATGCAGAGGGTTGTGTGGAGGGTCTTAAGACTGTCATGCCGCCTGGATCCATGGAACAGTTATTTAGGCCAGTGACAAGTTTTGCTGTGTGCATGGGGGTCCGTGTGTGTGTGTGTGTGTGTGTGATGTTTTTGTTGGACCACGAAGTGTATAAAGCTGGACTGATTGTTTTATTTTTGACTGAAAGTAAACAGGGAGGGATTTCCCTTAGCCTAAGGGAAGTCAGCAAGTGGCATCACCACCCTTGATGTCTTGGGTCACAGTAGGTGCTGGGAGAAGTGTCCTCCACCCCATCTCCCTTCTGCTAAAATGTTCAGATTACAGACTCAGAGCTGGCATGGGGCTGGGGGTGGAAAACAGCATTCATGGGGGTTGGGGGGGGAATGGCAGGAAGAAGGCATTGACTAGAAAAGTTTCTCTAGAAGCATCTCCTTCTTGAATAATTCCATTTAAAGCTTGAGGTCCCTGGCCTAGACATACATACAAAGTGTGAAACGAAATCTTCCAAGGTCTGCTCCTTACAGCCTGGGCAGCTAAAGGGTGGTTGCATTTTTATTTATTTATTTATTTTTGGTCCAGAGTTTTAAAACAGTTGCTGCCGTTCCCCGACCCCCTTCTCTTCGTCCCCCACCCCTCTCTCCCCAGTAAAACCAATTCAAAAGGGGACAGGATGACCCTCCACAAGATTAACTTCCCTTCATTTGCCGGCTTAGCCTTCTCATGCAGCATAATAAAATACTAGAGGTCTTTTTACATTTAAACAAATACACGAACGTCGTGCCACCTCCTCTTTCCTGTTTGATCTCACAGGACATGAATCGAGGTCTTGGGACCTAGGTAGTATTACAAGAACTTCTGACTGAGTTTTCAGATCCTAGCTCATCAGGGCCTTCTTAAGCATTGATATTAGGGGGCCGGGTAACTTTTCATTTCTACAGCTATACCTTTTGGTTCAGAATTCACGATTTTAAAAAAAAAAAATCTGTTGGTTCCTTCCAGGGCTCAGTAGATTTCAGTGTCGGTCCTAAGAGCCACCAAATGCTCACTATAGGAACCTAACCAAACCCACTGTATGGCCACTTTGTGAACTCAGAACTCTGGACGGGGTGGGGGAGGGAGTCTGAGAAGTGGGAGTTGATGTCACGCTGGCCGTCAGTGTGTGGTCTATTGTGGAGCATGGTGCTTTCTGACTGAACAGAGGGAGCCCCCTCCCCCTTCCCCAGCTCCCCTGCACCTGCAGTGGATGAGGGGCTCCCTGCATTCAGCCCCTCGCAGATTGTTCAAACAGAAGACGTCTCTGACAGCACTCAATTCATTACATTTCTTCCTGCTTTTCAAACACACACACACACACACACACACACACACACACACAAAATGAGTATTGCCAGCCAGTGACAGCCAAAAAAAAAAAAAAAATCTTAAAATACTTTATATGCAGCTAATTTAGAAGCTCATAAAACTAACCATGAAATATTTTCTGTCCTGAACTTGGAAGGCTTCCTGGGAAGAAGAAGGAGGAGGAGTTACCTGATCTTTTTTTCTCCTGAGGACTTACCTCCGTCATTTATATGGAGATAGTAAATTTATAGAATGCTGCTGCTCATAGGACAGGGAGAACTTTCCATGGTAATAAAAGCAGAAGCATGCAAGAGAGAATAGCCCCCTAGTTCATGTTAGCAGAGGGCTAAGTTGGTAAGGCATTCACAATTGATGTTGGGGGACCAGCTTGCTAAGAGAGGAGTACCCGAGTACCAGGAACGGGCCAGTGAAGGGAGGAGGAAGACGCAGTTAGGGAATCACTGGAGCTGAAGTGTGAGCTAAACACTTAAAACAATTCCCTAACAATGAAGTTTTTCCTCCATATGCTCAGGTTTGTTTTGCCATCTTGGGTTCCAAGATGTTTGTGCACCCTTTCGCAAAGCTGACAAGAGAATGTTAGCCTAGTTTAACAGAAGTTGGGAAAACAAACTCAAGTTGACAAGGTGGCTTCCTTGGACGTGTAAGCAAGGGAAAGCAGAGGGGAGGACCGTGAGAAGACAGCTTTGCCTCAGTACCACTGTAATTAACGTACAATAACCCAGACTTGAGCTGTAAAATGTGATAGTCAAATGGACCTGGCTGTGAGTTGACTCAACTGACTGTATGCAAAATATTGGCTAATTCTTGCTAAATCATTACTCTGTGAGATCTGGGGCCAACATCTGAACATAAAGCCTAGTGGAAGGGAGTTTAATGAATTCAACTACTTGAGAGTCAAAGAGAATTTAGGAGGTTCATATATCTAGAAATGCCAAGGAGCATTTCACTAGCAAATAATTTTATCCACCTTATTATACACATTCCAGCCACCAAATGTCTTTTATCTGTAATGAGTCATGGTTCAAGAAAGTTCTCTCAGTAATATTTGGTTATAAATTATTATTATTTTGAGATATCTCTCATGTTAGCTCAGGTAAAAAATATGTAAAGCTATATAAATTACCAGACTTGGAAGGGGACAAGAATGTGAAAATGGCCTAACATAGGCAAATCAGAAGCAAGTGTCCAACCCTGGTGACATAACCAGAAAACTCATTAAAATCTAAATCTTAAGCTACAGGAAAGGGAGAGGGAAACAAGTTAGGGTATACCATTGGAAAGCTTTTGGTGTAATTTGACCAAAGTCTGAAAACAAAACCAACTCATTTGTATCCCAAAACACACTCTAGCTAGCAAATCCTGCAACTCTGAAAGCATGCAGTTGGGAAAAGAGCACCCTTGTGAACAGAGATAAATAATCATTGGAGACTGTGCCCACTTGTGTGCTGGGGAGACCCAGGGGCCTTCAAAGCTGGGATGGGCAACATGCTGAAAACTCAGGTGCACTGGCCAGGCCTAGGCATATAACCCTTTCTCATCTCTGAGGCCCTGCGGACCTTGACGTCATGAGGTAGGATGGGGGCCTGGCATAGTCCCACTTCTGGCCTGGCCGCTGGTGATAAGAACTTTCAGGAAGAAGTCACAGCTTCTTTTTAATACAGTCATTATTTCCCTGCCTTCTGCAGGTGGGGCAGCTCCTACCCCAAAGCCAGTCTCCAACCCTTCAGGAAGACACCTTGGCAACAGCATGTTTCCATGTAGCTTCCTAAGCCAACCCTAAGACACTAAGGGCGCTGCAAAGGGGAACGGAGTACACGTCCAAGTCTGACTTCACCATCCTGGATCACGGAGGAGAGGAAGGGCCAGGAGCTTTAGAGCCCAAGGGCTAAAGGCTTCCCTTCCCTGTCTCCTCATTCTGATGGTCAGTAAGAGAAAGTCAGAGGCAGGAATTCAGCCTTTACATGTCAGGTATTTCCCGAGCATCTTCTAGATGTAACCAGGTTATCTCCATTTCACACCCGAGGGAATGAAGGGCCAGCCGCTTTCTGTGCCCACGTGCTCAGGGTCCATGCTCAGGCCTGGCATTCTAGGGAAGCCAGAACTCTTTGGAAACTTCCCTGGTCCCTGCAGTTACACTGCCTCTCATCTAGAAGGCCATGCACACAGAAAACCCCCCGCCCCCGCCCCAGAGAAAAGAACTGGGATGAAAGGCAAGAAACTTTGGGGGCCTTGAGCCATCTCTGGGGTCAGGAAGTCAACATGGAGAGGGCTTAGGCTTGAGCAAGGGTGTAGGGGACAATCCCAACAAGTAGGGAGACTTTCAAAGACTTGTCCACCTGGGACTCTGTTGGGTTTTAGGAGGGAGAGTTCAGACAATGAGAAAGCTCCCAAGTACCTTTCCTGGGCTGGAGACCAGGATCAGGGCACTTCTACCTTGGGCCTTGGGGACCCCTTGGACAGCCTTCAGGAGTCCAACATGCTTCCAGCCCAGCCTAGCAAACCAGGCAGAACAGGGCCTAGTGAATCAATGAGGGCTCAAGACCGCACCCTTTCCTCTGTATAGGCAGGCGGACGGAGCAATGCCACGTCAAGTAAGCGTCTCTGGCCTGAATGCCTGCATGCAACAAATATCTTTGTGTCCCCTAAATGAAAACCAACTCTATTTGCTTTTGGAGAAGAACTGAGAAGAGAGAATTTATTTTTTTTAACTCCCATTCTACCAAAACATGAAATACATGGGACCTGAACACAGAAAAGGCAGCCCTACCACAAGAAATCTTAGCTTATCTTGATACTCCACCCTCCCCACCAGAAAGAAGAACCTTTAGCCAAAACAAGAAAGTCGAGTTGATTATATTCTAAAGGCCACATAAGGAAAATGCTCACACCAAGAGTCAAGCTGGCCAGCGTCCTCAGAAGAAAGAGGAGGCCACTGGTCTCCAGGGTGGCATCACGCACAGGTTTCCGGGAAAGTTTTTTTTTTTTTTTTTTTTTTAATAGAAAATAACTATGAAAGACATCAGTCTAATTCTCTGGTTTGGGCCATTTCCCTGTCTTTGGAAAAGCTCTCTTCAGTTTCTTACTCTGGATTTCCAGAGGCTATGTGCCTTTGGACTTTATCCAAATGTTCACAATAAAGCTTATAGTTTCTCCCTCTTGTCCCTCCCTGAAGGGATTCACCTTATAGACAGGGTCCCTAGGGAGAGACAGCCAGACATCTTCCAAGTCAGGTCAAAGAAAAAGCAAAGAATGTTAAGTCAACCCCAACCTCCAACCCCAGGTGGGGCCTGAAAAGAAGTCTTAGC
This sequence comes from Jaculus jaculus, assembly GCF_020740685.1. Classification (NCBI taxonomy): domain Eukaryota; kingdom Metazoa; phylum Chordata; class Mammalia; order Rodentia; family Dipodidae; genus Jaculus; species Jaculus jaculus. Next base: position 92,411,383 of record NC_059112.1, on the reverse strand, counting down.
TCTGAGAGTGAGGAAAAGCAGCAGAAAATCAAATAGTAAGAAAACACAGAGATACAAATAATTTTAAAGTACTGTGGCGGGGGACGGGGGGCGAGGCGCAAAGTCTTGGCTAAGTGAGTTTAGCGACAAAGGAAACTGCCCCCACAGAAGAGAACATGAGGATTTATTTTCCAAAAACTCTCCAAGGGTATGAAATGGGGTGGAGGAGAGGCTGCGTGTGGCAAGAAAGCTCCTCAATCAAACAGATAGATAGATGAATAAGAAGTGCCAACTAGCAGGTGATCAAACCATCGTCAAACCTCCATCTCTGAGCAGTTAGCTCTAAACTGTGAGCAGTTGAAAAGTAAACCTCAAGCACACAAAGGCAGGGTTTAATTTTCCTCTTGTAATGGTCCTAAATGAAGACCCATCACCAAGCAGTTAGTCAGTATTTCTTGTCCCCCCGAGGCGCTGATCAGTTCCTTTTAATGTGAGAAAACTGGCAACTCAAAACCAGTCAATGGGCCTCCTACAACAAAAGTTCTGAAAAGCTGAATGAATTGGGTTTGTAATTACTGCTCCCTCCAGCTTATCTCTTATTCATTCAATTTATATTATTGTCATGGAATTTCACCCTCAAAATCATCCCCTTACTGGTTTACCTTGGGTCATGGAGAAACTTATGACATAGCAGAAATGTAACATCCCCCCCCATTGCCACATCATACACACCACCTTGAGGTGTTCAGACCAATAATAGGAGTCGGGGAGAGACTACCTTGCACCCCAATGTAGTCTGTCACTACTTGAACTCAGTACACTCAGCCTGATGCCTTCTGTTTCAACCCCCAAGTTTTATTGTCCAAACAGGAATGTGTATCCTGCCTCACCTGCCTGTCTGGGTCTACGAATATTTTTTTCCCCCTCCTTTAAACCAAAAATAGTCCAAGTCATAGAAAAAGCGACTACAATTCCCTTGTCCGCCCAGCAGAAGTCAGCCTTAGAGTCCAGGGCTCCTTGTGCTTTTCAATCTAAGATGCACGGACTAGAGGATTCTCCTGAGATTTTCCTACTGCAAGAATGTGTCGGTTTCCAGAAATAAGTACAGCTATTACAACCAAATCTACTAGCAGTCTAAATAATTAATTGAAGTGTTGCTCTTTGACCTTGAAAAGTCCAGTAGGGACACGTTTATAGTAATAATACCTCTGAATGAGCCTTGTCAAATATTCATTTAGTGGTTAATGCGAGCCATTTCCCCCTGGGATGGTCTGTAATACCAGCTTCCCAGCGTTGGCAAAGAAACCTTGCTAATCTACTGCAGCTCAGCAAAAATATTCCAACACTATTTCCAATATGGAGGGGGCGGGTGCTAGGAGAGAGAGAGAGAGAGGGAGAGAGAGAGGAGACTATATATAATCCCCACCTTTCACACATCCCTATTCTGTGTATAAGGTTAACGAAACGTTTAAACTCACCCCCTTTGACTGAAAAGTGGTTTCATTGAGCCGAATAATGTCCTGAGGAAAGAACTCAACACCCGACGCTGAAGCGCTATTAGATAACTATCTGTGGGCAGATTTATGACTTGTACCCTTTCTTGAAAATCAAATTATTGTTAAAATATTATATGCCCAATTAGTAACCTACCCACGAAATTATGCATCTCTGGGAACCGGCTTACTCAGCGAAATGAATGAAGCAAAGAGCTGCGTATTGGTTCTCTTCAAATACTCTTTATCAGAAACATTTACACTTGCAGCCCAAACGCTCCAGACTCTAGTTTTCAACTATTTGAGTTGGAAATATGGTGGGAGAAGAGAATGGGAGTTCCCGTTTTATGCACAGTGACAGTCATTCAAAGGAGTACAAGTTCTCAAAATCTTTTTGGTCTTGCAATTTCCCCCAAAGGGTGTTGCATTTTTACTCCAGTGGCCTTTTTTTTTTTTTTTTTTTAAGTTGGAAAGTTAAGAAAGTACAGTTGGTCTAAGTCTGATATACACTTCTTATAATATATTTATTTTCAAATACACAATTCTATATCATTGATTGGCTCAAATTCCGGGAACGTCCACCCCACTCCCCCAGCAGGACCATTTGGATCTTTATTCAAAGTTTCTTTTATTCGTATGTGTGAGCAAGGACAGGCGAATGTGCTCATTCCCACGTGAATAATCCGTATATGCATTACAATGGCTGGCCAGGCCGGGGAAATTCTTTTAGAGTCTCTGCATTAATTAGGGGGGGGGGATGCTTAGCTTCGGTGGCGAACTCCGTAACTGCCCCTTCCCGGTGCATTACCCCCCCCCAAGTGAGGGCAAATAAAAACTAAGGTAATCTCAAAATGAAAAAGCAATCTAGAATTCTTGGGGACACAGAAAGTGAGATTTTCCTGGTCCCATCCTAGAACGAGGGCAACGGCTCCAAAAAGAGACCTGGTCTCTGTTGGGTACCGCAAGACTCGCACCCAGGGCGTGGGGCACCAATTCCCCGGCTGCTGCGCGCGCTCGGCTCTAGGAATGAAAGCGCCGTGGCATCCCAACTTCTCCGAGTTGCAAGTTGACAACGACACGCTCTAGAAATCGTGGGAAGCAAAGCTGAGCTCCCAAAGGTGCCCGGTTCCCGGTTCGTGATGCCTTTAGATAAGGGAAGAGTCCCTGACTCTCGGTCACCGTAGTTCCCGCAGCGCCAGCGCGCCGGTGCAGCAGACGCATCACCAACTCAAGAACCGTGGAGACTTCCCCAACTTTTCTTCTCCCACTGAGGACAACGGTTGCCTTTCTTTCCCTATCCTTGGGCAAAAGAAAACAACAAATCCAGTCTTGTTTCCTCACCCTTTCCCCTCCCCCTACCCTACTCTTTCAGTATACCAGTTAACAGATCAAAAGCATAAAACCATCTTCAAATGTGATTAGAGTGGACAAAAAAAAAAATATCTACCTGAGTTGTTTTCTTCTGTAATAGGGCTGGTGCCTGGCTTCTCTTTTCCTTGTTACCAGCTGCACACATTATCCGATTTGGAACTACCGGCTTGGACCCGCGCTGCCAATTTAAGAAATGGAATTCAGGGTGGGAGAGAAAAGGGGGGGGGGAGGGAGGAAATAAAATAAAATCCGTGATAAGCCGGGGAATTTTGCAAGACGTTCTTTGCTTTCCCTTGCCTCTAAACAGGAAAATGTAGGGAGAAAGTTTATGAAGTCCGGAAACAAAGCAAACCACTTGTTCCCTCTCACACAATAATAGCAGGGCCGGAGTCATCCCAACGCCCGCCCAGCAAGATGAACTCTTTGCATATCCACTTTGCAATTATTTCAGATACGTGGGCCAGTCATCTGCTCCTATAAACCGAACCTCAAAGGGCCACTGCGCTGTGAAGAAAATAAAAACAAAACCAGCCAACCCGCTCCTGCTCTGACTACTTTCCCCATCAGCTAAGCTACAGGGGAAAACGTACAAGTGACTACACTCTACGCAACAAGTGGTCTCAACAGTTTAAGTTTGAATCACGCTTCTCCAAGCTGTTCAGCCAAGGCCCAGGACATTTACAATGTATGTCCCCCGTTTCTATCTCAGAAATAACACAAGCCGTGCACTTTCTTTTTCCCCCACCGGTTACTAATCATCTAGCCATCTGACTTTTTTTTTTTTAATCCTGCAGTTAACACTAGCAGACATAATGATAAATACCAAGGTTTTTGGTATCTTTGCTTTCATGGATGAACACGGTATTCTAATTCCCCGAGGAAGTTACGTATAATCAGTGCTATCCAGATAAATGAAAGACTCAAGAGTGATTTCTGTGTCCATATTTCAAAAATTTATTTATCTCAAACTGTGCATAATGGAGTAAAAACTTAAGTTGAAAATGTACCTGTTATAAGGATGGTATTAGTTCAAATATATACACGGATTCTCGGCAGACTGATTCAAACACAGCCGAATCTTTTAAAATACAACTACGGAAAATAAAGGGGGGGGGGACCTTAAAATATCACAATAAATTTACAGAAATATTACAAACCATAAGAAAATATTTCAAACACAGTAATTTCATGGTTCGTTTTTATCTGAACAAAATGGAAAGGGGATTGAACAAAAGCTATTATAAATTACCAACGATGTCAACCTGCAATGGCCATTTTTTTTTTTTTTGCTTTTAACAGTTAAGTTAAAAAATTTAGTACAATCTAAAACTTTTGCCCTTTTAAACAAGACCACGGAGATGGTTTTGCCAGCACTTAGTCTAAAATGCTTTTCCTTTTGTACAATTTTTAAACAATTAAAATGTCCAAATCTAAATAAAATTTCTTCTTTCCACGTTTATAATTGTCCTAAATTTAAGCTGCAGAATCAAAATTCAGCAAGAATATCGGCAAATTCTCAGCTTATAGACAACGGACATTTTGATTGCCAGGTTTGTCTCGATAAATACTGTACAAAAGTCCCTTGCAAATATTAAAACATTTTTTTTCGTCGCTCAGAGACTAGTTCTAAATATTACTGGTAAAGACTTGCAAACTTCCTGCAAAGCTCCTACCATACACTAGAACTTTTAAAAAGTTTTGCGTAGTGTTTTTTTTTTTGTTTTGTTTTGTTTTGCTCTATACATGGTCCATTCCCCCGCCCTCCCCACCGCCCTCCCCCCGGTTTTCTCTGTACAAAAATAGTCCCCCCAAAAGAAGTCCAGGATCTCTCATAAAAGTTTTCTCGTCGGCCTCGCGGTTTCTGCGTGTTTGGATGGGACTGGCGTCCTCGAACGCAGCTGTCATTTGCTGCGCGCGGCTCATGGGATTCTGTTTTGTTTCTTTTTTTGTTTTTTTTTTCTTTTTTTTTTTCTGTTGAGCACACACACATTTTTTTTTCCCTGCACGCTATTTCTTACTCCACTCTTCTGCACCCCTCCCCAATTCCCCCCTTTTCTCTTTCTCTCTGGAAAAAAAAAAAAAATCCTCCCCACCCCCCCTTCCCCTTCCTGCAGTCCGCTGTCCGCCTCTCACATGTGCGACAGGGGCAGTGTGCCGTTGATGGCCGTGCCGGGCACCGGGCCGCTCTGGTAGTGTTGGGACATGTGCAGTCTGCTGGGCGCGGCGGGCTCCGGCACCTCGGCGCCGGGGAGGTACATGCTGATCATGTCCCGGAGGTCCCCGGCCTGGCAGGGTGCCCTGGAGTGAGAGGAAGAGGTAACCACGGGAGGGCTGGAGCTGGCCTCGGACTTGACCACCGAGCCCATGGAACCCAGCGCCATACCGGGGGTGCCCTGCTGCGAGTAGGACATGCTGTAGGTGGGCGAGCCGTTCATGTAGGTCTGCGAGCTGGTCATGGAGTTGTAGGGCAGCGCGCCCACGTCGTAGCGGTGCATGGGCTGCATCTGCGCCGCGCTGTGCGCGTTGAGGCCCGGGTGCTGCGGGTAACCCAGCTGCTCCTGCATCATGCCGTAGCTGCCGTTGCTCCAGCCGTTCATGTGCGCGTAGCTGTCCATGCGCTGGTTGACCCCCGCGCCCAGGCCGGTGCCCACCCCGACCCCGCTAGCCATGCTGTTCCCGCCGGGGGCGAGCAAACCCCCGGGCAGCGTGTACTTATCCTTCTTCATGAGCGTCTTGGTTTTCCTCCGGGGCCGGTATTTATAATCCGGATGCTCCTTCATGTGCAGGGCGCGCAGTCGCTTGGCCTCGTCGATGAAAGGCCGCTTCTCCGTCTCCGATAAAAGTTTCCACTCGGCGCCCAGGCGCTTGCTGATCTCCGAGTTGTGCATCTTGGGGTTCTCCTGGGCCATCTTACGCCGCTGTCCCCGGGACCACACCATGAAAGCGTTCATGGGCCTCTTGACGCGATCCGGGCTGTTCTTCTGGTTGCCTCCCGCCGCCGTCGCCGTGGCATTGCCGCCGCCGCCGCCACCGCCACCGCCGCCGCCACCTCCGCCGCCGCCGCCCCCCGAAGTTTGCTGCGGGCCCGGCGGCTTCAGTTCCGTCTCCATCATGTTGTACATGCGGGCGCTGGGCGCGGGCGCGGCCCGCTGCAGGCCGCACACCCTCGGCCCGGCCGGGACTGCGGGGGCCGAGCCCGAGGGGACGCGCACCGACCCCGGCCGGAGAATAGTCGTGGGGAGGGGGGGCAAGTCTGCGGAGAAAACAAGCGAGGCGAGCCGGAGTCACGAGCGAACAACAACAACAAAAAAAAAAGAGCAAGAAAGAGAGAGAAGAAAAAAAAAAAAAAAGGAGCGCTTTCCTCCTCTTCGGGCCTCTGCGACGATTGTTGTTGTTGTTGTTGTTGTTATTATTATTATTATTATTTTTTTTTTTGGAAAAGGCTTAAGCCTTGGGGGCTCAAAAAACTTCTTTCTTTCTCTCTGCTCTCCTTTTTCTCCCAGCCCCAGTCTTAAAGAGCCAGCAAACTACTTTCCCCCTTTTGCAAACACTCTCTTCTCTGGCTTGACAACTCCTGATACTTTTTTGAACAAGTTAATAGACAACCATCCATGTGACGGGGGGCTGTCAGGGAATAAATGGGTTTCCGGCGGCCAATCAGCGCGCGCCGGCTCCTGCGCCCGAGCCCAGCCTCGCCGGAGGGTTTTTTGCATGAAAGGGGGCGGAGCCTGCCGCGCCGCCGAGCCCGAGCCCGAGCCCCAGCCGAAGCCCGAGCCGAGCGGGGCGCGGGGACCCGGCTGCGGAAGGCGCGCCCGCAGCCCCGCTGCCAGGCGCCGGGAAGCCTTTTGTATCCCACCCGACCTCTCCCCCCACCCCACCCCGTCCCAGCTCCCACCCTCCAAACCCCGCTCGCGCAGCAACAGGTCACAACGCACGACTGTTCGGTGCAAGTGGGTAAATCTGCACGCACACGACGGCCTCCCCCCTCCTCACCACCACCACCACGCCTGTCCCTGGGATACTGGCTTTCTCCCTCTGGGGTGCACGGTGCTGGCGGGGAGGATGGGGCGCTGGAAGCCTGGGGCTGGGGATGGTGGTGGTGGTGGGGGGGGTGGGGCCAGCTTGCTGGGTGGTTCAGGGAGACTGTCCAACTAGTATTTCAGGAAGCAGGCCGAGCCGGGCTTGGAGTACCATTGTCCCCCCCCCACCCCTCCACACGCCCCCACTCCGCCAGCTCATCCGCAAGCACTCCTCCCTCTTCCAGCCCCTCACCCCGCTCCTCTCTTCCCTGGTGCCAACATTCACTCACCCCCTCTTCCCACCGTTCTCCCCAGCACAAGAAGTCAGATCGAAGCCAGTGGCCTGGGGCGTATGTGTGTGGGGGGTGAGGGGGCTCCTGGCTTCCACGTCATCTGCTGGGTTCCTAAACTCCAGTCGTGTCCGGGCCACGCGGCTGACTGCAGAGCCGAGGGCGGGCAGGGCCTTGGTCACACTTTGCTTTCCCCAGGGGGACCACAGCTGGCTTCCCTGGGCCCTAACTCTCCTCCCCCCACCCTCGCTCCACCATCAGTTAGTCTGTCGCATCCGCTGGGTGCAAAGGCGACGCCTGGACTCTTCCCTATCCCACTGTCTTCCCCAGCCCTCCCCCCACTCCAGGATTTCGGTGGTGGTGGTTCAAAACGGGGACTTGGGGTGTGTGTGTGGCGGGGGGGGGGTGAGCCACAGAGATCCACAGATTCCCAAAGTGCAGGCGATGGGGGAGGGTCACTGCAAGTTCCCGGCAGTCCCACCGCGTGTCACCGAGGTGGCATTTGGGGCGCGCTCACAAACTCCCCTCCCACGCAGAGCTCCCGGGGATCCGAGCAGCGCCGCCCTGGCATTTCCCACCCTTGGCTGGCTGGCACGGCGGTGGCCGGCGGAGGAGGCTGGGCCGTGCGGGGGGCCTGGGAGGCGAGCGTGGGAGACCAGGCCCACGCGGGTCGTGGGGAGCCGGAGCCCAGCCGGGCTCACCCTCTTCGTCCCCCCCAGGGCGGCCCGAAGATGGGCTGGGGGAGGGCGGGGTCAGGAACTGCACAGTCTTGCGCGCCCAGGACCCAGGAGGGTAATGTTAGCCGCTCTCCCATTGTCCCGACGCAAAGATTTCAATCTGCAGGCGCTCAAAGCCCAGGGCCACCGCCCCACGTCCGTTACAAATAGGTAGTTTTGTTTCTCTTGTTGTCGCTACACGGAGACAAACAAAGCCCCGTGTAAGTTTCCTTCCACTCTCTTGTTGGGACCTTTGTGGCTAAAATGCACTTGAGTACAAAAGGGGGTAGAGGGAGAAGGAAAAAAAGAGATCCCGATGCCATTTTTTCTTTTTTTAAATAAAGGGCTTAAAGCATCAGGGTTACTTATTTTCTTTCTTTCTTTTTTCTGTAAATCTCTCCGCCCCTCCTCCCCTGATCTACCCTTACTCGTCCTAAGGAAGTGGACTGAATAGTATCTTCCCGCCACGTTCCCCTTATTGTCCTCACAAACTACACTGTTTTCTTCCCACCGTCACACACACCCCCTCCCCAGCTTCTCCAATTGCTGCCTTCCCAGGCTTGTCTGGTGATTGTCACACTGAAGCTAATCATGCCCACTGGAGACTCGGAAAAGTTGTGGAAAAGAATCTTGCAGACTTCCTTAATACATCACCATCGCCCCCCCACCAACCCTCAGGTTCTCCAGTTTTGGTTTGCTTTAGCTCTTGGGAACCCATAAAGGTCTTCTCGAAATGCATAAATATTTAGTAGTCTTCAAAATAAAGCAATGTTTCCTGCTTAATCGAGGTGTAATGTAAGCTAAACACGAAATCTCTGGAGATTAGAGAAAAGGTAGAGGAACTGGCAAAGCCAGCCACAGACTTTTCAGCGCTCTGGTTTCAGGGATGTAGCGGCTGCGCCCCCTGCTGGTAGATTCGCTTTCCCAAGACTATTGCTTTTACCTTTAAAAGAAGGTGTGTGGAAATAATTAAAGTAAAAAAAAAATGAGGGGGATGGAAGATCAAACTAATTACACATAATCTAAACAAAAGAAAAGTTAACATATCATATAAGCTGTGGATCAAATCATAAGAATCAAATTTAATTTGCTTAACTTAGAAATGTACATACAACCTGGAGATAAGTGGGAGGTTAAACCACGGGAAAAAATAGGTACAAATTATGAGATTCAACATATGAATGAATTATGATTGTCCAGGCGCCACGAAGGGCAGGCCAAGCATTCACTTTATGATTGTGTATGCATTGGTCTGAGCTTAATAGCATTATTCTGAAGACTTAAAGCTTATGGATAATTAAGTTTGAAAAAAAAAACCCAATGGGCTGGTGTGGATAATAGTGGTGTATATTTATTAAGATAAATATTAATAACGGATGGTTATAGGAGAAAATCTTTTTAATCTCGTCCTCTTTCTTTCAAGGAGTAGCAGTAAGAGGCAAGCTTTCCCCCCCCCCCCCTTACCATGATCTATGTTCTCAGCTGCCTGTGTGTGAGCCGGAGCTCTATAATAATCATTTAAGAGGGTAAGAGGCTGGTGAGGTCTTTTGTTAATTGCTTTTATCATATAAATAAGCTATGGAAGTACATTACAATTGTGTTATCATTGGTTGCATTTATTTACAGCTTTATTTTAATTGAGCTTGCTGTACTTATGGGGCAATAAACTAACGGTGGTTGGTGTTTACGCATAATAATATGCTATGAAAATAAGATTAGAGAAGACGGTGGGAGCAGAAACTATTTTCTCATTAGATTTCTTTTTTTATTTTCAGAATGTTGGCATTATATATAAAATAATCAGATCACCGGCCGCCTGATTATTTTTACCCAGCAGCATCTCTGGCCCCTAAATATAATAATAACTGTAACAGTCTTAGCAGATGACAGAGGCAACCCTCTTAGGTTTATAATAGATGGCTACAGTACCAGCAACAATACAATTCTGACTACTAGACAATCGCCAAAAAAAAAAAAAAAAAAAAAGACTTGAAACAGGAGGCTTCATCCTCTGAGAATTTAAAATGTTGCCATTGGGACAGTTTATGAAAATTGGAAGTGCATCATTTAAAACAAACATAACACTTTCCTTCCCCGGGCAGCACAAAGTGTACACTTTTAGACCACTATTGGTAATTAGCATACGCTCGGAATAACCTGATTTCATTTTGTTCTACCATTGGCCGTGGCCAAGAAGCCTTAACTGCTAAGTGTAACTCAATTTCATTTAAAAATCTTTCGCTTCGGTTTTCCTTTTCCTAAATCCTCCCTATCCCTCCTCAAGTATTATATTTGAAGCCAACTGACAATTTTGTGGAGAAGGGGACTGTGGACTTATTTTTTTTTTTTTCTTCTTAGTGGCAAATAGAGGTTTAACTTGCAGTAATTAGGCGAGAACTAGCCAAGCATCTTACCATTATGATGCTTGTTAAAAAATGCTTCTATTCTGCATCTGCATTTGAGTGGGTTCCCCTCCTCTCTTAATCTTCTTATGGAAATGAAGGCAAACGGCAGGGAACCTGCAGTCTTGGAGAATGTCCTTGTTAACTGGAATTTCTCAGCATTGCTAATTAGCAGAGTTTGACGACCACCAGTATTGGGGGAAAGCTCTGTTTAACCACTCGCCAACCGTTCGGAGGAAGAGCAGACTAATTTTATTTTGTAATTAAAATCTGAAAAGGGCCCTATTTGACAGTTAGGGCTATGAGAGTTTTATCTCCCCGTGAAATAATTACTGCCTTGATAACTCAATTTTCTGAAAAATGTCAACTGTGGGCTCCAAAAGTTTTAATTTCATTACGTAAGGAAAAGAAGCGAGAAAAATAGAAGAAAATGTACAGAAAGGGTTCTTTCTAATTCTGGAACTGGTTAAATATCTTAGGAGCCAGCTTTGGCCAAGAGAAGGTTCTTTGCTTTGCTCCCTCCCCCCCACCCCATCCTTCCTCTGGATTTAACCTTCAACCACCTCCTGTGAACATGACCGTAGCAATGATCATTCTACAGAGAAATGATGTTAGGAGTCTAGGAGTCAAGAAGCAAATAAAGCTGGAAAATGAAGTATGGAGCTACAGAGTTCTTAATCTTAGCAGTTAAACGTAGAGACATTCGGAGGCTTGGGAAAATGGGATTGCACTTCTGTCTATCCCTTAATACAAGAAAACAGAGAGTTACAGAAGAAGACACTGGCATGTACCCATTCTGGAAATGTGTCCTTCTGCCCACAGAGTCACAAACAGTCTCAGACCCTCCAAACTGAAACATACCACCAGGCTTCCGGGTGACCACAGTTTGGTTTTTCAAGATTAAAGAAACAAACACAGACATATGATGGTAAGAAGATAAATTAGGGGATTTCTTCCCCCCCCCCCCCCAAAGGGAGGCAGAAACAAGACTACATATTTTCCAAAAACAATCAATAATATACTTTTTTAAAAAGTTAGGATATGGAAAGTAAGAGCAAAAATGAGAAAGTGAGTTAGACCCTTGTCAAACTTCTCTTCCTTGGGACTGTGAAGGTTCCTTCACCAGAAATCTGGTAGAAGACGTTTTTATCACATCACAATTTTCAAAATGACGGAAATTTTTCATCTGTATTTCCCCCTCCCCCCGTTTTCTCCTTATGCCAAAGGTCAGTTTTGGGGATTTGTGCAGGATCACAGACAGGGATTGTAATTCGTGTTTCTAGGGGGCACAAAGAGCAAACACCAACTTGTGTCCCATTCTGGATTGCTGAGAGAGCGCGGCTGTCTGCATAGGAAGGAGACGGCAACTTCAGACTGCCAGCTGCCATGTCCCCTTCTTGTCCCGCTTCTCAGCACCTTCCTTTTGCTTTCCAGAAGGGGGATTGCACCCAACAAACGGACAAGGGGAAGAGCAGTGCTGTCTGAGACCAGACCCAACTTTAACACAGAATTTCTTTGAAGACTCTTGCAACCAAAGAATGCAGGACAGCCCTTCATTCTGCCCGTATTTTTACTCCTTTTCTGTCCTCTTATTCTCACTGATGAAACAAATGCTTTTTTTTTTTCTCAAAAGAACTCACTAGTTAGGAAACTAAATATATTTTCTTCTTACTTCAAATTATAACAACAAAAGTAGAACGTAATCACTTGTGCGTGTCCTCTGGGCTGTATATAATAACCGCATTATTTGTGGCATTACATATACTTGGACATCTGTCAGATAGTCCAGCTCAAATATTTTCTAGGGGAAAAGAATTTACATTTTACAACTTCATTTCTTGAATTATAGATCGATTTGAGCCTAAGATTCTGTCCTTACACAGAGCTGCTGTCCAGGGGAAGATTGAGTTTGCCAACAAATGATCTCAGCATTTTAAAATAGACATTCCCTTTGAAAGGACAAGTTAAGAACTTGAAGAGCTGCCACTGTTGCTTTTCAGATGCACTGTGATTTTGCTTCGAAAAATCAGAAGAGAGGGGGCAAAAAAAAAAAAAGTCAAACAGGTCACCGGGGACCCCAACCACCTCCACCCCTGCATTCTTTCATACCCCCAAGGCATTGCTCAGAAGCCTAAAGGCATATCACTCTGATTGTCACGGCATTTGGTAAGACCCCATCACACAGAAGCCACACTGCTTCCTTACAGCCCTGAGCTTTCCCTGGCTGTGATTGTTATCCTAATTTCAAGCAGAAGATGATTGTTTTAAGTCCCCCAACTGCAGCTATTTTATTTAGCTGTGGTCACAACATTTATCAGGGCAACAAGCCTCTGCTGTTCCTTAAGGTCTCTCTGACCATCCTAAGTGGCAAAGAAGCGCAGGCTAGTGGCATGTGACAGCCACAGCACTGTCCAAGGCAGGCAGGACTTCTGGGCCTTCCCAGAACACATGAAATTCAGGCTTCCTTCTTCTGGGGTCCCAGGACTCCCTGACTTTTGTGTCAGTCACAGCAACCCCCCCTCCCCCACCTCTGCGGAAGTACAATTAAACTTCCTCCAAGCAAACAAGCGATTCAAACCCAGAAAGCCAGCGTGTTTAGCGCCGGAAAAGTAAGTTGGGAAAAGAGTTGAGGCCTTCTTTACATGGGAGGGATAAGCCTCCTAGCAAAAGAAAGGAAGAAAACTTTTCACCTGTGGCATTAAGTGTGTGTGGGGGGAAATGGATGCACGAAAAGCCCCCTTCAATCTGAGCGACACCTAAGTGAAGCTATGACGCTCCTCGCGGATTTACAGCTGCGCCTCACCCTGTAAACCAAAGTGCGCCCCCATCCTGGGCCGGCTGGCATCCCCTAGGCCTACCATTGACACCTGAGTCCTGGGCCCAAAGCTCTTCTGGCCTCCAAAGCAATGTCTGAGAAGTCACCTCTCCCCAAGGCCCACTTCAGCCAGCTCCAGAAGCCCCAACCCCGGGTCCCCTGTTCAGATGGATATGGGCTTCCAATTCCATCCCAGCGGAATCCTCACGTCTCTGGCCTGATCATCTTTAAAGGCTCCTTGGGAGCTGGGGCACTGACTCTTATCTCCCCTCCCACCCTTCTTTGCTTTTTGTTGGCGGCCCCCACTCCTTCTCCCTCTCACCACCCCCCCTTCTTAATTTGGAAGATCATTGACACGATAGGCTGTAATGAGTCCTTCAGAAACTGTTATGATCTACAGTGACAATCCCTACACCTAATTCACAGATTATTGACAGGCACCGTGGGCTCAATGGTGTCAAGTTGTACTTGTGGTTTCAACACCCTTCAGCAGCCCACGTCGCTGCTGGGCCCTGGATCAGAAACTACGCAGCCTGAGTGCTGGAGAGATGTGTATACGTGTGCAGCTCGGCTCCTTGGAGGCGCCTGGCTTTCTCCTTGGCTGTTCGGCTCAGGGTTGTAGTCCCAGAACCCCAGGTTCTTTGGGTGTTTAAAAAAAAATAAAGTAGAAGAGTCAACTTAATAAACCGGGAGGGGGGGGGAATCCTCGAGATGTGTTCTTATTAATGGGCCAAATATATATGTATTTAATCCTCTCCATCTCCAGATAGCTCACAAAACCCGTATAGCGCTGCGCAGTGTTCTCTTCCTGGCTCTCCAGGCAAGGCGTGAGGCGTGGGGGGTGGGGTGGGGGAGAAGAGGAAGAAAGGGTTGAGGACTTGGCATGGGCTCAGTGGGGCTAAGCTAAGTTGGCCCACCGGGTGGCATGGCCCACCGAATCCAGCAAGACTCAAAGCTGGGCGACCGGCCAACTCGCGCGGGGCTCTCCCGCCAGGACGCGGGGACCCGAGGCCCGCAGAGCTGCCACGCCCCTCCAGGGTGCGGGGCGGCCGGGGAGAACCGCGGCCAGGTGGCCAGGCGCTGCGGCACGACCTGCTTCTGAGAGTCAGCACCCTTCCCGGTCCTTGCAGTCCCCCCCCCCCTCCCTCCCCAGCGCTCAAAGTGGAGGGGCCGCTTCCCTACGGGCCGCCCCGGGGCGTGGGATCCGGGCAGGGGCCGGGCCACCTGCGGCCACAGATATGCCATACCCGTTGCCCGGGAGCGGGGGGGGGGGGGGGGGAGAAGACGGTGGCACGATCGGGCCTGAGCCATCCACTGGGTCGGTGCTCCTGGTTGCAGCGAGGATTCGTGCTTGCTCCCTGGGCCTTGGACAGCTCTGGCTTTGGTGGCACTGCCGCCCACGGTCATGGTGCAGGCAGCCCCGTGCGCCCGCCTGTGCCCTGGTCTGATCCCAAACACACAGTAAATGGGACGGCCTGACAGCTCCCGGCATTCTGCCGCGGAATCATTCTCCCCGGTTTTGCAAAGGCGGGCGTAAGTGGGGGGACAGCTTTGACCTCACCGCCACCGCTGCCTCGAGTGCGCTCCGGTCCCCCGAGCCAGTGCCCGCGTGGGATCTCTTCCCGCCCACGGAAAGGCGCGCGGATGCCCTGACAAGGGACCCCCTCCAGCTGGTCATTTCTGCCCAGTGCCCGGTAGAGCTTTCCTCCCTAAGCCTAGATCCGATTCTCGAACCCGATGAGAAGACATCTCATTACACGGGAGCAGCAACCCCCCTTTTAAATAATAATAATAATAATAATAATAATAATAAACACATTCTCAGATCCACTAATTCAAGAAGGAATAAACATAAGGGCGACAGGAGGCTTGCACAGAAAAGTCATTCTGTTAGGAAAAAAATAAGTTAGGCGAACTTAGCCGGACGAACACGCCCTAAAGTTAAGGTTAAAAGTTAAAATTGTGAAGCACACGCCTTAACTCGGAAATCGGTATATTGTACACGCGATGAGTTTCTGTCTGACTTTTAAACAACTGCACATTTCCCCCCCGGTTGTTCTGAGTCTAAAGCATGTGTCATTTTTAGTCTATCTTCCCGAAATAAGCACAAGACTACTTTTTGCCCTCCCTTGCTGACCGATGAAAATGACAACTGTTCCTTATGCAGACAGCTTTGGGAAGTATAAAAATATCGCTCTCCCCCCCCCCCACCCCCCCCCCACACCTTCTTTCAGTAGTATAACTCAGATTCTCGTTCAATGAAATCCTAAATTTCAAAGATTTAACACTTTTTAACCGCAAGGCACACCTTCTCTGAAATTCGACCCTGAGATAAAAGGCGAAATATGCCAGACACCTGTGTTGTAGACAATATCTGGGATTCAAACCCTTTGCTCCAGGAAGGGAAAAGTTTGGTCAAGACAGATAAGATTGGGGCGAAGGGAAGCCCTCGAAGAAGAGACTGGACTTTTAATTACACTCGGGAAAAGGAACGCTTTGTGTCACTGGAGACGCGGCTGCAGGAGCCTGGAGGGCACGCATCCTCTTCCAGAGCTTATTTTTTTTTTTTTTGGTGGTGGTGGGGGGCTGGAATACGGATGAACGGGAGAAGTAGTCTTAGTTCCTGACAGCTACGGAACAAAAATTCTTTATATCTCATCCTGTCTCTTGCTACCTGTTGTAACCATCACAGAACCTTTAAAAAGAGAAAGAGCCCCAACTGTCCCCCCCCCAAAAAAATAATTCAAGCCGTGGTAGGGGGTGGGTTGGATGTAAGGGGGAGGAGTTAAATTAAAATTATTGAGTTAAAACCTGATTTGCTATTGATATAGGGTTCTATTATCTTTTATGGCTACAAAAACTTGTTTCTGCACCTCATTTATTTCTTTTTCTTTTCTTTCTTTCTCTCTCTTTTTTTTTTTTTCAGGGTAGCCCTTTAACCTCCAAGAACAAGCGATTTCCAGGACAGGCGCTGGCAGCTCCCACGGCGTCCAACAGGGGGCGCTGGGCGCGAACCTGCGACGCCGCGTCTCATCTGAGCCCTGGATGGTGAGCGCCGACGCGGGGTCGATCACAGAGCTTTCGTCTTGGCGGATGAAAAGAGATTAAAGGCTAAATTCTTTTTGGGGTGTGTGTGTGCATGTATGTGTGTGCGGGGGGGGGTATCAATTTTTTAACAATTACGAATATGTGAAGCTTTTTTATCCTTTGATGCTCTCATAAAGACTCCCCTATCGGTGGGGGAATTACAAGGTTTTTGAGACAATATGCATCTATCTATCTATCTATCTATCTATCTATCTATCTATCTATCTATCTTGTGTGTGTGGGGAGGGGTTATTTAATTAAAACATATTTTTTTCCTATCTGTTCACTCGATCTTTTTTTAGAAGTACTTAAAAAGCTGACAAAAATCCTTTTGGCCTGTGAACCCTGCGCCAAGTTTCAAATACTTGAGCTATTTTCGAAGGCCCTCCTATTAATGTCAAAGAGAGGAGGGGGACGAGACCCAAATATTTAAATCCCACCCCCCCCTAAATTGTTGCTCAGCTGCACCCTTTTCTTTAAACAAGGTCTTTTATATGACTGACACATCCCGCGCTTTCGATTGGGCAAAAGCAGGTATAAATGACAAGAAGCAACTGCAAGTCATAATAAAAAACCCTGATGTTGGACCCACATAGCACAGTAGTATAAGAAGGAATCTAAATAAAATTGTAATCCACCCACCCCCACCCCAACTTAAAAAAAAAAACACCCTTCACCTGTATTTAAATAGCGTGTCTTTAATTACAGCCGTGCGGGATGCATGAGGCTGCAATGAAATTAGCAGTCATTACCAGTCCTTTAACTCCGTGGTGCTTTGGATCAGCTCTAAATTAGCTTTCCAGTCCTAACAAAGACGGTACAGCAAGCGGTGGGCTGTAAATAAGACAGCGCGACCTGCCCTCCACACTTTTTCTCTTGTCAATCATAGCTCTATCATTCAGCCCAAGATTAACCTTTATCTACCAAATTTTTTTTTCTTAAAAAAAAAAAAAAAGGAAGGAGAAGAAGAAAAGAAAGAAGGAAAAGGAGGCGGGAAGGAAAGCCTCCACCTCCCCTTCCCTGACCACTGCCTGTCCAGCCCCAAGGGCCTCTAAATTGTGTGGTGATGAGCCGGGGTCTCACTGTGTTTTCTGAGCCAGTCTCTCCCCGCTGGCCCCTCGGTGCACCTCGCCTGCACCCCTGGAGGAGCCCGGGGCACCCCGTCCCGAGGGGAAGCAACAGCCCCTGTACCATCATTCGCTCCTTTGCCAGGGCCGCCCCGCACAGATCAACTTTCCCTCCTCGCTCTCGTCCGCTGTCCGGATCTCGGGGGGGTGGGGGGGGTGGGGGGGGAGGATGGGGATGGTCCAAGGAGGCAGGTGCCTAAGTTTCCTGGATGAACAGGGGGCAGGGAACTCCACGAGTGGTCTCTGGTTTTTATTTTTATTTTTATTCTCACCAGACCAAACCAACATCCTCCCCCTCCCCCACGAAACAACAGCAACAACAACAACAACAACCCCACAACAAACAAACAACCACCAAACCGCGCAGCAACCCCCAAGACCCCGGCGGCTGGCGAGCCCGGCTTCGCCGAAGGTCACCGCACATTGTCCCACGTGCCGTTAGAGGGCGCCAGAGAGCAGCCGTCGCCCGCGCCAGCACCCCGCAGGGGCGCTCCCGGCCCCAGCCCCGCCGGGCTCCGGAATTCCTGCTCAGGTGATCTTTCCTGCCCATCCTTCCTCCCTCTCCCCCACCCCCGCCCCCGCGTCTCCCTCTTCCCCCCCTGCGCCAGTCCTCCTCCAGAACGAGCCCTCGCCACGTCTCCTGCCTGGCTTTCCGCATGCTCCCCCTCTTCCCCAGTCACCCCCTCCCTCCCCCCAAATAAGATCTGCAAGCCCCGAATGAATGACCGACACCTTGTGAATGAATCACTCATTGCATCCCAAGTCACACTGGACCATGTTCTTTGGAGGAGCGCGATACCAGAGTCGAACTTTTTTTTTTTTTTTTTTTAAGATGGAAGCCCGAATTTTTCAATATCGGGTTCGTCTATGGGGACTAGCGGATCGATTTCTTCATATTCATAGAAAACAAACATCCCCCTCCCCGCTCAAGGCAACGGATTGCGTTCAGTTCCAAAATTGTTCGAGGCGAATAAAGTCATGCCATTGCAATTCTGCATTGGTTAGAGACGTATGAATTAGCATTCAATTCCAAAATTTAACACCTTTCACACTTAAATCTGCTTGTGGTAAATGACTGGCACGCCGGGTGTATTTCCAGATCTCTTAAAGGAAGGACAGAAAGGAAGGAAGGAAGGAAGGAAGGAAGGAAGGAAGGAAGGAAGGAAGGAAGGAAGGAAGGAAGGAAGGAAGGAAGGAAGGAAGGAAGGAAGGAAAGGGCAAGAGAGAGAAAGAGAAAAAAAGAAAAGAAAAAGCAAAAATGAACCAGAATGAGAGGGGGAAGAAAGTGAGTGTGTGAGTGAGTGAGTGTGTGTGTGTGTGTGTGTGTGTGTGTGTTGGGGGGGTGGGGAAGAATGAGCTAGCAGTGAAAGTCAAAGTTGGGTTGCAAGCTACTTACGCGACCATGCCGGATCAGGGTGTTGTCTTGTAGCAGTTTGATTGGCAGGTAAAAAAGCAAAGAACGTGAGGGTTCCAAGAGCCTCTTGTCAACCCGAGCTTGACTACTTCTCACCGGACAGAACCAGCTGAAGGAGCTCGTGCTTCCCCCCTCGCCCTCCATCCAAGGCACGGAGAATCCATTTCGGCTTTTCTTCTCCCAGTCTCTCCAGCAGCCCTTCCTCCTGCCTCGCCCGCCTCGCCTCACACCAGCCTCCTCCAAGACCGAGCCTACCCTTGCCTCTGCAACAAGAAAAATCGTTTATGGCTTAAAACCCCAAATGGCTGATTTTTTAAAAGAGAGAGAGAGGGAGAGGGAGAGAGAGAGAGAGAGAGAGAGGGTGAGGGGGAGAGAGGGGGAGAGAAAAGAATGCACCCAGAGAACAACAAAAAAGTCAGTTATCCTAACACTGCTCTGTCCCCCACCGTAGAGAAGAATAAAAAAAAAAAAAGCTTTATGTTTTTTTCAGTGGGTATTCAAAGATAATTTGATGCCATTGTTTCTGCTACAGATGGTTCTTTTAAATACAATAACACGCCTCTTTGTGCAGGCTACTCACAATAAGAACCCAAAGCGGTCCCCTGAATAACCATTTTGTTCTCTCTTGTATGGGGCCAACAAAAGATACCGTGAGGTAATGGGTTCTGTTTATTGAAGCCATAGAATAGGGGTTTGATAAAGATTTTTTTTTTTTTAAGCAGAAGACCTTGGAAGGTCGGGCTAATCTCTTCATATTTTTTATTAAAATATTTGTCCAATAGATGATTCTTTGGTGCAGCTGCAGGTGGCCCCCTCAATTCTTAATCAGCGCTAGCATCTGTCTCTTGGAGGAGCCTTTCAAAATCTGCAACTCCATCAGTGGTGGGGGAACCCTATGGAATCCTCAGTCCCCCAGGCTCACTTCAGTCTTAGAGGCAGTGAGGTTTCCCTTGCCTTTGGTCGTGATGGGGTAAGGGGGGGGGGGGAGGAGCAAAGGCTCAAAAGACTCAAGGAAACTCTCCCCTGCTCCCTGGTTGACCATCACCACCAGTGAGCTCCACCCGACCACGACCATGGAGGTATTGCATGTTTCTGCAGCACCCCACCCCTGAACACACATTGCCTTAGGGGTAAGCCTGCGTCACTCCCAGCCCACATTCCTCTCTGCTTAAGGTCTCCAGTCCTGGAAAACCTAGGCCTGAGGAGCCGGGGATGAGTGGAGCAAGTTCAAGGTCAGTCTCTAGTACCCAGAGTTGGCTGTCTGGAATTCATGCCTAGCTAGGTTGGATGGGTTAGTTATCACTAATGCTGGAGGGGTGTGTGTGTGGGGGGGGGCTGGATATCACCCCACCCTGCTACCTCATGTGGGGAGCCCTACCATCTAGACAAGTCGGTATCAACTTTGAACTAGCCCTCAACACTGAGGCAACGGGAAAGGGTGAGTTTCTGATGGGTCTACCTTTTTTTTTTTTTTTTGAGGTAGGGTTTCACCCTAGCCCAGGCTGACCTGGAATTCACTATGTAGTCTCAGGGTGGCCTTGAACTCACAGCGATCCTCCACCTCTGCTTCCTGAAGTGCTGGGATTAAAGGTGTGCGCCACCACGCCCGGCCCTCTACCTTTCTAAAAGCATTCATGCTAGGGCTCTCCAGACCTCCTTGAGCCCAGAGTGATAGTAATCCACTTTCATGACTTCTGGTCGCTGTGTTGTTATTTGTGCCAAGACAATAGACTGGAAAAAAAATGCCTTTCATCTTGAGAACAAGTTGTCAATGGGTTCTCTTAACTCTGGCCCTGCTACCACTGCCCAAATCATTAATCCTTTTCTTCCCACAAACCTTCAAAATAGAAGAAAGCTAAACATTCAAACAAATCCCTTAATAAAACTGATACCAACTTCTACTTTCTCGGTGGACAGCAATTATGTTATTAGTTTACAACTCATCATGTGACAAGAGATTTGAGGTTGAGGTGGAGATTATTCAGCACCAGTTAAAGCTTTTCATGTGAAGCTTGAGAGAGAGAGAGAGAGGGGGGGGGAGAACCACAACAAAATAGAAAAATTAAGCTGTTTCAGGTATTACTTCTCAATAATTTATATTTCCAGGTAAGCAGCCCAATATAAGTTTGAACAAAAGGATGAAAGTTGAGGCAAAAAGAAAACAAAAACTATGCACAGGCTGGGGAGATGGCTTAGCAGTTAAGGTGTTTGCCTGCAAAGCCAAAGGACCCCGGTTTGATTCCACAGATGCACAAGGTGGTGCATCTAGAATTCATTTGCAGTGGCTGGAGGCCCAGGTGCACCCATTTCTCTCTCTCTATCTCTCTCTCTGCCTCTTTCTCTCTCAAATAAATAAGTAAAAGTAATATACTAAAAAAAGCTATGCACTTCTTAAACATAAAAGAAGACTGAAGCCAGGTGTGGTGGTGCACGCCTTTAATCCCAACACTTGGGAGGAAGAGGTCTGAGGATTGCTGTGAGTTTGAGGCCACTCTGAGACTATATATAGTGAATATATAGGTCAGCCTGAGCTAGAGTAAAACCTTACTTTGAAAAACTGGGGGGGGGGGGAAGAAGAAGAAAATGAGAGGGAAGGAAGAGTCAAGAGTGGAACTTGGACAGGCCAAGGAGAAGGGGGATTTCCTTGGGCGCTGTGGGAGGGGGGGAGTATTATGCTACAAGCAATTGAAGCGTTGCCTCCAAGTGAAGGGCAAATGGGCAAGGAGCATGTGAAGTGAATTTCCCAAAGTTTTCATAAAAAGCTAAACCATGGCTATTACCTGAGTGGTCCCTTTCCACCTCCCCTGTCACTCTGGCTTTTATTTTTCCTGTTGTTGCTGTTTATTATTTATTTATTTATTTAGGTTTTTCGAGGTAGGGCCTCACTCTAGCTCAGGCCGAACTGGAATTCACTAGGTAGTCTCAGGGTGGCCTCGAACTCATGGTGACCCTCCTTCTTCTGCCTCCCAAGTGCTGGGATTAAAGGTGTGTGCCACCACGCCTGGCTTTTTTTTTTTTTTTTTATTTGTTTATTTGTAAGCAGACAGAGAGATGAGAGAGAGAGAGAATGGATGGGTGCACCAGGGCCTCTAGTGCTCCAGAAAATGAACTCCAGATTCATGTGCTAATTTGTGCCTCTGGCTTTATGTGGGTATTGAGGAATTGAACCTGGGTTGTTTGGCTTTACAGGCAAGCACATTAACTGCTGAGCCATGTCTCTAGCCATGTCATGCTTAAAAAAAATTTTTTTTTACTTATTTGACAGAAAAAGAGGGAGAGAGAGAGAGAAAGAGAATGGGTGTGCCAGGGCCTCCAGCCATGGCAACCAAACTCCAGATGCATGCACCCCCTTGTACATCTGGCCTAGTGGGTCCTGGGGAATCAAACCTGGGTCCTTTGGCTTTGCAGGCAAGTGCCTTTACCACTAAGCCATCCCTCCCAGCCCCTGTCATGCTCTTTTTGTTTTTAATTTATTTATTTGAAAGATAGATAGAAAATATGGCACCAGGATCTCGTCAATGCCGATGAACTCCAGATTCATGTGTCACTTTGTACATTTGGTTTTACATAGGTGTTGGGGACTCAAACCCTTTTAACCAGTAATTCATGCTGTTTTTCTTTCTTCCCCAGCTCTAGCCCAGGCCGACTTAGAATTCCGTATGTAGTCTTAGGGAGGCCTTGCGCTCACAGGGATCCTCCTATCTTGGCCCTCCAAGTGTTGGGATTAAAGGCATGCCCTGCCACGCCTGGCCTCTCATGCTGGTTTTGACAGTCAAGTTTTGCATAGGATGTTCCAAACTGCACCAAAGCTTCTCTTCCTCTTATTTCTTTATTTACTTTTTGGTTTTTCGAGGCAGGGTTTCACTCTAGTCCAGGCTGACCTGGAATTCACTATGTAGTCTCAGGGTGGCCTCGAACTCATGGCAATCCTCCTACCTCTGCCTCGCGAGTGTTGGGATTAAAGACGTGTGCCACCATGCCAGGCTCTTTTTTTAAAAAAAAAATTTATTTTTATTTATTTGACAGAAAAAGAGGGTGGGAGGGGGGAGAATGAGTGTGTGCCATGGCGTCCAGCCACTGTAAACGAACTGAATTGCAGATGCTTGCGCCCCCTTGTGCATCTGGCCAATGTGGGTCCTGGAGAATTGAACCTGGGTCCTTTTGCTTTGCAGACAAACTATCCCTCTAGCCCATCACCCTCTTTTTATAATGGACTGCAATAAGACTCCAAGATAATGTCCTCTTGCCACTGCAGGGCTTGGGTCTGGACCCAAGACTGGGAGCAAGAAAGACCCTCAGACTCCCCAAGGAAGCCCATGGTGACTGGTGGTCAGGCATGCTCTCTATCTTAGCCAATGAATCTGTCACCCAACCATAGGAAGTTTAAAATCGGTTGGCCTCTGTCTTCTGCAAGCGATCCAGAAGGGGTGTGTGTGTGGGGGGGGGGGGTTGGGAGAGGAAGGGAGAAAGAGAAAGAGATGTATGTTTACCGCAAATCATCAAAAGTTGTCTAAAAAGCCAGAACACAAAGGCGTCCACCGGACATGGGAGAAGACGAGCATGTACCTAATGGATCTAGGAGGTGTCACGACAGGTGAGGAGCTCACGTGACCAACTACCTTGGTAGATGAGAAGTCAGCAACCTCCCATCTATAACTGTAAGGGAGGACAGGACAGGTAGGACCGGGTGGGGGGGAGGGAAGGAGAGAGGCCTGGAGGGAAGGAGGGGGGGGCCCAGGCAGACAGGCAGTACCTCTTTGTTTGGAGTAAACGCATACCAGGCCACCTAAAGGATCCTCGGTTATAGAACGATTTTTTTTTTTTTTTCCCCTGAGGGAATCAGCAAATCCATTTACAAAAGTGTTTTGGGCCCCAAACCGAACTCCCCAAGTCTGCAAGCACAGCCTTCTTGGGGAGAATGGGGGTGGGGTTTCCAACCCTTTATCTTCAGAACGGGACGCCTCTGAGTGAGTGACATTTGGCGGAACCATTTAGGTTGAAGAAAGAATGAAGGCAAGGAGCGGGGAAAGGGAAGGAGGGAGGGAGGAAGAGGTAGAGAGGGTTTTGAAAGACTGGATTTGAGCTGATCACCGGCGGGGAGATCAGCCAGGGCCACAGTGGGGTCCGTGCAGGCTGTCAATCAGCGATGGGGGGCCGGATCTGCACTAGGAACGTGCAAAAGAGGAGAGGTGTAAGCGTGGCCTGCGTTGGGCCACCCTCCACGGTGAAAGCTTCCCTCCGCTGGAGGACTCAATCATTCACCCTCCGGTCTCCTCCCACCTTCTCCACGTGGAAAACAAGGCCGACCCTGCGGGTTCGGGTTCGGGCTCGGGACGGACGCTGCACCTGCCGCGGGTGGGGGCCGAGGCGCGGCGGTCAGCGGGGACCACTGCTGCCCCAGCCTTTAATCACGCCCCCGGCTGGTGACGTGTAACTAGCTGGCCCCAAGCATGCTATAAATGTAAATCTCCCCACTTGGGCCGGGAACAAAACCATCGGGCCGCCCTCGGGCCTGCGGCACGCTGGGGAGGGGCGCGGGCGGACGCGACCCACCCGGGAAGGCGCGTTAGAGACGAGCGGTCCCCACGCTAGGCGGGCGCCCAGATGGCGCGCGCGCGTGCGCGGGTGCCGAGGCCCCAACTCTTCCCAGATCCTCTAGATTCCAGAACAAACTTGGGAGTTGAGCCTTAGTCCCCCCTCCTCACCTCCTACTCCTTTCTGAGGTTCAGGGAAATTAGACCTTAGTTGGGAGGCCAAATGGGACCTCCAGGCTGGCAAAGTCTGTGCCATGGCCAGTTTCCGATCTCCCTAACTCCAGACTCAAATGTCCAAGTGACTTTTTGGAGCTGCTCACTCTGCTGAGTGCATAGTGTGGCCACTCTGGTTTGGGGACTGCAGTCCACAGATGCTCCAGGGAGGGCTGGATCCCAGTCACCAAGGGAGGGAGGTCAGAACCCTAGTTTCCTTCAGCAAAGGACACTCAGAGGAAGGCTACGCTCAGGTCAGCACAGTGGGCAGCTCACGACTGAGCGAGGCTTCCATCTACCCAGCACAGTCTTCCTTCACACCAATGCTCAATGGTCCGGCCCTCTCTGAGGCGTCCTTTGTTGCTGATTCACACAACAGGGACCCCGGGGGAAGGTGTGCTTGGGGACTAAGTGGGAGTTTACAGGTAACAACAAAGGCCATGGGGAATGTTTGACAGTAGTCTTTAAATTTTCTTGATATATATATATATTTCAAAGTTGTACAAAAAAGTACACCTTGTAGTAATTTTGTAGTAAACAACAACTTTAGCTTGGAGTGGTGGCTCGTCCCTGTAACTCTACCACTGGAAGGCTGAGTCAGGATGGACAATGGCCAGGAGTTTGAGCCAACCTGGACTACATATTAAGTTCCAGGCCAGCCTAGGCTGGGATAAGACCCTGATTCAAAAGACAACATATATGGGCGTGGTGGCACACGCCATTAATCCCAAAACTCTGGAGGCAGGGGGAGGAGGGTCACTGTGAATTTGAGGCCATTCTGGGACTACAGAGTGAATTCCAGGTCAATCTGGACTAGAGTGAATCCCTACCTGGGGGGGGGGGGAGGGGGGAGACAAAACAAAGCCAGGCATGGTGGCACCCACCTTTAATCCCAGCACTTGGGAGGCAGAGGTTGGAGGATCACAGTGAGTTCGAGGCCATCCTGAGACTACAGAGTGAATTCCAGGTTAGCCTGAGCTAGAGTGAGACTCTACCTTGGAAAACAAAAACAAAAACGAACACACAAACAAACAAAACCAAGAGACAAAACTAGACAAGTGGGGATAAAGCTCAGTAGCAGAGAGCTTGTCAGCATGTTTAATACTCTAGGTTCAATCCCTGGTAACTAAGTTAACTAAATAATAAAATATGAAAGGGGAGGGGCTGGGGAGATGGCTCTGCAGTTAAAAACACTTGCTTGCTAAGCCTGCTGACCTATGTCCAGCACTTAATCCACCTCCATAAGCAGGAAACAAGAAATGGTGCAAGAGTCTGGTGTCCATTTGCAGCAGCAAAAGGCCATGGCATACTGACCTCCCCCCTCCCACATACAGGTGAAAATAAATAAATAAAAAATTAAAAAAATATGAAAGAGTTAAAAATAAAGATGAACAGCTGAAGGGATGGCTTAGTGGTTAAGGCACTTGCCTGCAAAGGCAAAGGACCCGGGTTCCATTCCCCAGGATCCATGTAAACCAGATGCACAAGATGGTGCATGTGTCTGCAGTTACTGGCTGGAGGCCCTGGCACACCCCTTTTCTTTCTCTCTCTCTCTGTCTCTGCTTCTTTCTTTTTGTTAAGTAAATAAATAAAGATGAAGAAAAATATGTTGAGTCATGCTATCCATCAATATGATTGGCAGTCAATGATGTCTTATACTTGAATCACTTTCTTGTTTTAGTGTCTTTTAAAACATGTTTTATTTCCACCAGAGTAGTTAATGGTGAATTCCTGCTGCTGAAGACACCATGTGCTGTAGTTATGGAACATGGAGAGAACTGGCTGGAATCTGCAAGACAGCCAGTCCCTAGACAGTTAGCCCATCTAATGCTGGAAGGTGCTACATGAGCTACTGAGGGAAAGTGGCCAACATCTGTCAAGGCAACTCAAGGTCTACGCTATTCAGACACAAACAATCTGACGTGATGCTCACACAAGTGCAAAAGTGGCACACATCCATGGTGGGTAACCAACTGCTTGTGAGTCGGCTAACAGATCTGCTCAGTGGAAAGGAAACCATATCTGGAACTGGGAAACAAGTCAGAATCATATCCAGGAAGTGATTTTGCTTTCCATTATCAAGCTCCCACTAATCTTGGGCTACAAGAAGGCCTATACCCTTTAAATTCTCTCCTAAATTAATAATGGTTATTCCATTTAACCTGTGCTGACTTCACTCTCCATTGGAGAATCTGCTTCCCTTTTTCAATGGGAGTGGGACCTGAGGAGAGAAACGACCCTCCGCACTTCACCCCGGCCCCAGCTGAAACCACAGAGGAGTCAGAGAAATGAGCAAGAGTGCTCCTTTTTTGGGGAACCTGTTATCAGCACAAGGGTGAAGGAGACAGACATTGGGGACACTCAACACCTACCAAACCAGAGATCCAGAGGCTTCTAAGTGCCCATTACTGAAGTAGACTTAAAATGTTCCTAGCACGGTTCAGGGAATTTTGCAGAAGAGGGGGCATAAAGATTGTTAGAGCCACAAGTTGGGACGTTTTGCGCAGAGCCATAGTCTCTCCCCCATAACTGATAGCTAACCCCACAATGCATGACCCACAATCCCCATGTGGATGACATCCCCAACGAGGAGGGTACCTTTGGAAAAAGGTGCAGAGATAATGGTACCAATGTGTGCTCTTTACATATTGAATATGTCCATAACTAATAAAAACATGTTTTATTTATTTTAGAGAAAGAGAGAGAGAGAAAGAGAGAGAGAGAGGCAGATAGAGAGACTGGGTGTACCAGAGCCTCTAGCCCCTGCAAATGAACTCCAGATGTATGCACCATCTTGTACATCTGGCTTATATAGGTACTGGGGAACCAAACCTGGATCCTTAGGCTTTGCAGGCAAGTGCCTTAACCTTTAAGCCATCACTCCTGCCCTATTTTAGTGTCTTAATTTATCCATATATTCAGTATATCTGAGTATCAAGGCAGTGGAGAGGGAAGAGGCTGCAGGATATTTGATTTCACTAACACATCTCTCTCTCTCTCTCTCTCTTTCTTTGAGGTAAGGTCTCACTCTGGCCCAGGCTGACCTGGAATTCACTCTGTAGTCTCAGGGTGGCCTCGGATTTATGATGATCCTCCTACCTCTGCCTCCCAAGTGCTGGGATTAAAGGTGTGCACCACCACACCCAGTTTAGGGGTGGCAAATTTTGATGAAAAACGAGCATGCCATTTTGGGATTTGTCTAGAAAATAGTTATTAATGCAGGTAAACTGATTCTGGGAGAATTCTCATTCCTCATCTATACTGCCTACTCATGTTCCCATGACCTCTGAAGAACAACAGTCTGTCTACTTGAGGGCGAACAAGAAAGGAACAAGCCTTTAATTAGTGTCTATTCCCCACCAAACAGTTTCTCTTCTTGACTTCCCATATTATTCCTATAAAGCTAGAATTATTATGCTTCCACTTTATCTAACCTCAGAAAGGAAGAGCCAGCTAGGTTGAAGGTCGATGGCATCTCAGCCGGGGCGCAGTACATCTGGGTTTCCCATCTGACTCTAATTCTCAAATGGATGGTCTTGTCTCCAGCAAGCATCATCAAGTGTTCCGCATATGGGAGGAAATTGGTTGGGGCAGTATATGATCTTGCTTTATTTTTATCTTTCCCTGGGAGACGGCCCTCCCTCTTGTGTTGTTTTGAGGCAGGGCTTCACTATGGAGGCCAGGCTGGCCTGAAACTTGTATTCCTGCTGCCTCGGGCCTCCAAGTACTGGGGTTATGGTGTGTACACCATCACACCTGCACAGACAGCCTCTTAATTCTAGATTTTAGGCTCTTTAGTCTTGGAGAGATTGACTGGAGATTAGGATATCAAAGCCTATGTGCTTTTTCCACACCAAACTTGGGCAGAGGGTTTAAGTTCATTTTTGTCCTCCTTTTCTTTTTTCTTTTTCTTTTCTTTTTGTCATTTGAGGTAGGGTCCCACTCTCTAGCCCGGGCTGACCTGGAATTCACTATGCAGTTTCAGGGTGGCCTCAAACCCACAATGAACCACCTACCTCTGCCTCTCTAGTCCTGGGATTAAAGGCGTGCACCACCATGCTTGGCCTTTTTTTTTTTTTTTTTCTTGAGACAGGGTCTCCTGTATTCGAGGCTGGCCACATGTTATCTATGTAGTCAAGGAGGACTATGAACTTCTGGTCCTCTTTGTAAATATCTCCCAAGTGCATCGCTGGCGTGTGCCACCAATGCCCGATTTTCTGAGGTGCTGGGGACGGGATTCGGGGTTTTGTGCATGCTAGGTAAGCACTCTTCTCACTGAGCAACATTCCAGCTCCCAAGTTCCATGTTCAGAATGCAGATTTCAACTGGCATTAGGTCAGAGGTAGCCACAGCATGGACTCACCCAGGTCATACTACTTTCGTGAATTTAGAATCACACAGGTTGACGGGTTACTAGTCTTAACGCCCTAGCCTCAGACGCCAAAAGGGTCAGAGGGAAATACGGTAATGACAGAACACATGACTTCTAATTAACCTTATTACCAACTGCACGCCAATGAGCATTTATTTTTTCATTTTCTTAGAATGGCAATTGAGGGCTGGAGAGATGGCTTAGCGGTTAAGCGCTTGCCTGTGAAGCCTAAGGACCCCGGTTTGAGGCTCGGTTCCCCAGGTCCCACGTTAGCCAGATGCACAAGGGGGCGCACGCGTCTGGAGTTCGTTTGCAGAGGCTGGAAGCCCTGGCGCGCCCATTCTCTATCTCTCCCTCTATCTGTCTTTCTCTCTGTGTCTGTCGCTCTCAAATAAATAAATTAAAAAAAAAAAAAAAGAATGGCAATTGAATTTGCTTGCTTTCTAGGAACTGCCCCTTCCCGATGATGATCGCCTATATCAAAACTACTCTTCTAAAGGTCAGCAGAAATTATTTTAAGACACTGGAATATAAAAAAGTATTGTCATTTTAATAGGCACGGTGGAGTGTTTAATTTGTATCTCACATTAAATTAAGCATACGGGAACAGGGTATAATAGATTTTCCATAGTTTAGCTGCCAGCGTGGCCATGGTGGCCAGTCACTGTCACTAGCAGTCTAGGCAGTGGTTTGTTTACTTGCCTATTTGAATTAAAATAAAGCTTCGCTTCTGCTGACTGCACCACATTATCTATGAGACCATAATCCTGCGAGCAAATCCTATATCTTCCAGAACTGGCTCTTTTGTTTGGGATTACTGAGAGCTTAGCCTATAACAAAGAGGAAGGAGGTGTCTTCTCATCCTCATAATTAAGTGTGGGGACTAATTTAGAAACAAACCCAGAAAGATGTACTATTTGGAGTTATATTTCTACAACAGAATGGGGGAGAAACAGGGGAGGCCAAACACCTGATTGTTAACAGAATGTTTCAAGTATTAAGGAAGTGTACTGCAGGAACCCAGCTTGTTAAAATTAAAAACTGCAGCAAGTAAGGCAGCGATGGCCTTCGCATGGAGTAGCAGCTGAGCACGGAGGGTCTGAAGGTATGTCTGGACAGAGGAAGTGGTAGGGTGTTAAATTTGCTGTATTTTCGGCAAGTCATTTCTTCTTCCATTCTTCTCACCACTCATAGCGATAGCTATGAGCACTGTTGTTATTAACACGTGCAATGACAATAACAAAACCACTTTTATTCATTAGGGGAAACTAAACTTGCGTAAACCCTCGCTGGTCATTATCAACATTTTACCTCCACATGCGCACAGTTCAGCAACATGTTCAGGTGATTTTTCTGGCTCTTCCCTTGGTTCAAAGTGAGCTTCCCATATATACCAGTAACCCAAACCTATGTGCTCAAAGAAAACACCCTACAAACAGATGACTATAAAAGCTCCCACAGTCCACAATCCACATATAAACTGCGTTTATTAAAGAAGAGAGAAAAACACAAGATTGGTTTGTCAATGTCTTTAACACTAATTGTCACAGATGGGAATTTGAAGGACCTCTGTGAAACCAAACCAGACCCCAGCGAATTATAAAGCAGGTCCTTACACTTTAGAAACATTTAGGCAAAGTGACAGTTCAGAACATCTGTTAGCCTTCTGTCTGTATGCACCCAAGATGTCACAGGATGCACAGCTGTAGGCATTTTAGGCCCCTTTTTTTTTGCCAACATCTGTCACAGCAGCACAATAATATAGGTAATTATCAACACCTTACATAAACTGTTTGCTATTTTAATTTTGAGAAAGAGTAAAATTAGTGTTCCCAGTCCTGGGCAAAAATTGAGATGAATATAATCATTTTTATCTGAAAGATGAATAAATGATCTGATTTTTTTTGAGAAGCCTACATTTTAAATATTTTCTGCAGCCAAGTTGGATATGCACCATTTTAAAAAGCAAAAGAGAAAAAAAAATCACAAATAATCTTACTTTGAGAAGTGAAGAGAAGCCATAACAAAAGTGAACTAAGGGAAAAGGAAGGAGGAGGCTAATTTGCTGTTTCCAGCACCCAAAGACGACAGGAGTTGTGACTAATAAGACAGCGTTTGCTAAGGCCACACAATTATGGCATTACCTGATTCTGTTTTCATCAAAATTAAAAATTCACTCTATAATATCAATACAGCCCAGTTCTTTGTGGTGGGTTATTGCAAAAAAAAAAATTGCATCTGGGGAAAATAAGAGCAAAAATACATCACATACATGTATGAAATTGATAAAAGTCAAAATAAATATTAAACAATTGCGTGTTCACTCTTCTCTCAGCCCCAGCATTTTTTTTTCTTCAGAGGAATGGCTAATAAAAGTATACTTCAGGGCTGGAAAGATGGCTTAGTGGTTAAGCACTTGCCTATGAAGCCTAAGGACCCCGGTTCGAGGCTTGGTTCCCCAGGTCCCACGTTAGCCAGATGCACAAGGGGGCGCACGCATCTGGAGTTCGTTTGCAGAGGCTGGAAGCCCTGGCGCGCCCATTCTCTCTCTCTCCCTCTATCTGTCTTTCTCTCTGTGTCTGTCGCTCTCAAATAAATAAAAAATAAAATAAAAAAAAAAAAGTATACTTCGTGCTGAACCACCTTAGTCACCATAGCTGAGTTGAAAAGGGTAAGTTCCTCATGTAGCCCAGCACCCTTCATTGTTTTTCAATGGGTTCTGTATCTACAAGGTGCACCCCAGGACACTGGGCATGGCTGCCTCATGGCTGGCTCCCCTGGTCTGTACTGTAAGTTGTTTTTCAGCCTCAAGAACCCCAAAGCAGCAAGCTGGTATTCCACCATCCCTGATGCCAGTCAATAAAGTCTCACTGAAAGACCAGGTCCAGCCACAGCGGGGAAAGGAGCAGAGTTGCAGCTGGATTTCATCATGTAAACATGCAATGTAATTGTAACCAATTCATTACACACTCCTTTTGTTTCCATCACAAAAGGGATGTTACCTTTGTCAGAGGTTGTAATTCCAGTATGTGCAGGCACAGACAAGGGAGAAATTGAAAAAGTGCTATCAATTCTACCCACAGCCAGGAAGAACAGTAGGGTCAGAAGGTCATTATCACTGCCCCATGTTCAGTTCAGCCCAGACCACAGATAGCTGAAGTGTCCACGTTCCCACAGAAAAGGTATAAGGAAGGAGGTCACGGAAGACACTGACTGCGATGAGCAGCAGGAAGCCGTGCTCCGGAGCGTTATTTCATTTGACACACAGGAAGACGAATCAAGTGGATATTTGGACAATAATTATAGATGTAAATATCTATACATTAGCTTTCTCAGAGCAATTCTGCTGAGGAGGAACATTTTGTTAATGCGTTCTCTATGGCAAAAACCACGAATCTAGTCAGATGCACAAGGTGGCACATGCATCTACAGTTCATCTGCAGCAGCTGGAGGCCCTGGCATGCCCATTCTCTCTCTCCTTCTCTTAAATATATATATATGTATATACATACTATATATATATATATATATATATATATATATATATATATATATATATATATATATATATATATATATATATATGGCTGAGAGATGGTTTTGCCTGCAAAGCCAAAGGACCCAGGTTGAATCCCCCAGGACCCACATAAGCCAGATGCACAAGGTGGCGCATGTGTCTGGAGTTCATCTGCAGTGGCTAAAGGTCCTTGTGTGCCCATTCTCTCTCTCAAATAAATAAATAAATAAATAATAAATTTTAAAAAACTACGAGTTACAAATTTTAACGTTTGTCCTTTAAAGGTGTACACAGAGTTCATGGAGAAAGAGAAGGCAGAAGTTGGCATGGATGTAAAAGACACACATGTAGCCCTAAAGTAAGCATTAAGAATGAAAGGAGGGGGGCTGGAGAGATGGCTTAGCAGTTAAGGTGTTTGCCTGCAAAACCAAAGGATCTGAGTTCAATTCTCCAGGACCCACCTAAGCCAGATGCACAAGGAGGCACATGCATCTAGAGTTCATTTGCAGTGGCTGGAGGCCCTAGCATGCGCATTCTCTCTCTCCCCCTGCTTCTTTCTCTCCCTCAAATAAATAAATAAATAAAAATTTAAAAAATTACAAAAAAAGAATGAAAGGGACTATAGTGGGTGTGGCTACTCACACCTGCAATACCAGCTTTTGGGAGGCAGAGGCAGGAGCTTACCATGGGTGAGAGGTCAGTGAATAGTTTATAGAGTGAGACTTAGTCTAAAAAATCAATAAATCAATAAAACAAATAAGGGCTGGAGGAATGGCTTAGCAGTTTAGATGTTTGCCCGCAAAGCCAAAGGATCCTGGTTTGATTCCCTAGGACCCATGTTAGCCAGATGCACCAGGGGGCTGTAAGTGTCTGGAGTTTGTTTGCAGTGGCTGGAGACCCTGGTGCACCCATTCTCTCTCTTTCTCCCTCTTTCTCTGTCAAATAAATACATAAAAATAAAAAACCCAAATAAATAAAGAAATAAGATAAAAAAATAGAAAGACTAAAGGCAATTAAAGAAAAATAACACAGGCTTGGGGAGATAGCTCAGCAGTAAAGGTACCTGCTTTCGAAGTTGGCCAGCAAGGGTTCTATTCTCCGCACACCCATACAAAGCTGGATAGGCATTTGATTGCAGCAGCAGAAGATCCTGATGTAGGTGCACACATGCGCATGCACACACACATATACATATACACACAAAAATTAATTAATTTAAAAAAAAGAGGGCTGGACAGATGGCTTAGTAGCTAAGGTACTTGCCTGCAAAGCCAAATGACCTCAGTTCGATTTCCTAGGACCCACATAAGCCATATGCACAAGGTGGTGCATGCATCTGGAGTACATTTGCAATGGCTGGAGGCCCTGGTGCACTCATTCTCTCTCTCTCTCTCTCTCTCTCCCCTTCTGCCTCATTCTCTCTCTCAAATAAGTAAATAAAAATAAAAAAAATTAAATAACAAAATAAAAAAAAAGAAAAGAGCGTGGTGGCACATGCCTTTAATCCCAGCACTCGGAAGCCAGAGGTAGGAGGATCGCCATGAGTTCGAGTGGCCTCTCTCTGCCTCTTTCTTTCTCAAATAAATAAATGAAAATAAACAATAACAATAACAACAACAACAAAAAACAAGAGGCTGATTCCCAAATGAAACAGGGTCCAAGTTATAACTTCGAGCCTGAATTTTGGTACTTCCCAGAGAGAATAACCAGTTGTAAGAAGTGGGGAGAAAGAAACGTTTGAAGGTCTCGGTTGAGCAGTACAGTCTGGAAACCTGTTGAAGTGGGTTTGTTCAATACTTCTCAATATCCTATTACTTTGCCAGTGAGGAAAAACATCAATATAGTAATGTGAGGTCCAGGAGAAGTAAAAAAGAGAAAACAAGCCAGGCATGGTGGTGCACGCCTTTAATCTCAGCACTAGGAAGGCAGAGGTAGGATCGCCGTGAGTTCAAGGCAAGCCTGAGACTACATTGTGAATTCCAGGTCAGCCTGGGCTAGAGCGAGACCTTATCTCAACAAGCAAACAAACAAACAAATTTTCCTAGGTGTGTCTAGGCTTAACCATTCCTTTAGCTTTTCAAATCTACAACAAAGGTGGTGGTTTGATTCAGGTGTTCCCCATAAACTTAGGTGTTCTGGATGCTAGGTTCCCAGCTTATAGAGATTTGGGAATTAACACCTTCTGGAGGCGATGTATTGTTAGGGGGTGAGCTTATGGGTGTTATAACCAGTGTTCCTTTGCCAGTGTTTGGCACACTCTCCTGTTCCTGTTGTCCACCTGATGTTGGTCAGGAGGTGATGTTCACCCTCTGCTCATACCATCATTTTCTCCTGCCATTGTGGAGCTTCCCCTTGAGTCTGTAAGCCAACATAAACCTTTTTTTCCCACAAGCTGCTCTTGGTCAGGTGATCTCTGCTAGCGATGCGAACTTGACTGCAGCAACATAAATGAATTGAAGACCGATAATAATGGCATGCTGTTGCGTCACCACTACTGGCTTCATGCCATGTAGAAGGGGCACAGGCCTTGGTCACTCTTGTATCCTTTGTATCTCCACCATGGTGCCTTTCTTCCCCATGATTCTCAGTAACTTGTGAGTGAATATTTGCAGAGTTTTATGTCTTTTGCCCTAAATCTAGCTGTAAATGATTGAGATTACTCTTTTATCTGATAGTTAAAAAATTTTTAACTTTTGAAAAATTTATTTATGAGAGAGAGAGAGAGAGAGCGAATGGGTGTGCCAGGGCTTCAGCCACTGCAAACAAATCCTAGATGCATGAGCCACCTTGTCCATCTTATGTGGGACCTGGAGAATCAGACCTGAGTCCTTAGATTTTACAGGGGAAGCACCTTAACCTCCACACCATCTTTCCAACCTTAAAATGACATTTGTTAAAATTGATATTTTTTTTTACTGATATTTATTATTAGTATATTAAGGAAAAATTGAAAAAGAAAAATATCATTTGTCATCCTACCACTTTAACCAGAAATTCTCCATACTATTTTTAAAATTTTTATTTATTTATTTATTTACAAGGGGAGAAAGAGAGAAGAGAGAGGAGACAGGAGGCAGGGCAGAATATATCAGAGTATCAGGGCCTCTAGCCACTGGAAATAAACTCCAGATGCATGTGCCACTCTGTGCATGTGGCTTTATGGGGGAACTGGGGAATTGAGCCCAGGTTGTTAGGCTTTGCAAGTAAGCACCTTAACCACTGATCCATCTCTCCAGCCCCCAATTTTTTTTTTTTAATTTTATTTATTTTAAAATTTGTTTTGGTCTTTTCAAGGTAGGGTCTTGCTCTAGTCCAAGCTGTCCTGGGATTCACTATGTAGTCTCAGAGTGGCCTGAAACTCATGGTAATCCTCCTACCTCTGCCTCCCGAGTACTGAGATTAAAGGTGTGTGCCATAATGCCCAGCATTTTTTTAAAAAAATATTTTATTTTTATTTATTTATGAGAGAGAGAGAGACTCGGTGCACCAGTGCCTCCAGCCACTGTAAATGAACTCCAGACACATGTGCCACCTTGTGCATCTGGCTAACGTGGGTCCTGGGTAATCGAATCTAGTCCTTTGGCTTTGGAGGCAAGCACCTTAACCACTGAGACATCTTTCCATGCCTGAAAATTATTTTTATCATCATTATTATTTTAAACATTTTATTTTAATTTATTTACTTGAGAGAGAGAGAAAATATAAATATGGGTGTGTTGGGTCCTCTAGCCACTGGAAACAAACTTCAGATTCATGCACCACCATGTGCATCTGGCTTATGTGGGGTCTGGGGACTTGAACCTGGGTCCTTAGGCTTTGCAGGTAAGTGCCTTAACCACTAAGCCATCTCTCTAGCCCTGAAAATTATTTTTGAGGCATATGTGCTTTTTTTCAGTTTTACCATGTTTTGAGATGGAGTTTATTAATAAGGAACAAAGAATTACTCTACATATTACCCTTTCCTTTTTCTCATCTGTTTTCATTTTCTCTTCCTCTGCATGTGCCTGCATAGTCACATGTGGACAGGTACACATGGATATGTGAGTACGCATGCACACACATGCGGCTGAGGTCGATGTCGGGTGTCTGCTTCAATTGCTCTCCACCTTATTTATTTATTTATTTATTTATTTATTTATTTATTTATTTTGAGACAGAGTCTAGCCAAATTAGTCAACCTAGAGCTCACTAATTTGGCTAGCCTAGCTGATCAGTGATCCCCAAGGACCCCTAGGTCTCCCTCATGATTCACCAAAGCCCCTCATTTTATGTGGGTAACTGGGGATATGAACTCGGGTCCTCATGGGTGCATGGCAAGTGCTCTACCCACTGAGTCACCCAGATTTCCTCTTTTTCCTCCTTTCCTTGCCTTGTATTACTACTTGCCATGATGCTAGTTCCTTCCTGCTTGGTATAGGTATCATGGAAATAATGGCTCCCTTCCTCTTACCTGCACCAACACAAGACAGACAGACAGACACTCTTTGTTAATTACAAGAGGCAAATTCCT
Source organism: Jaculus jaculus (assembly GCF_020740685.1). Lineage (NCBI taxonomy): Eukaryota > Metazoa > Chordata > Mammalia > Rodentia > Dipodidae > Jaculus > Jaculus jaculus. The sequence goes on along the minus strand of NC_059112.1, from coordinate 92,374,524 downwards.
TGTATTAAGAAGTTTTATATAGCCACATAGCCACCCTCTTACTTTTGGTTTCTCTCTCTCTGTTTTTGGTTTTTCAATGTAGGGTCTCCCTCTAGCCCAGGCTGACCTGAAATTCACTATGGAGTCTCAGGGTGGCCTTGAGCTCACGGCAATCCTCCTACCTCTGCTGGTATTAAAGGCGTGCACCACCATGACTGGCTCCCTCCTCCTTTTGATAAAGTATTACTATGGAGCCTAGGCTCACCTTAAACTCATGACCCTCCTGCCTCAAACTCCCAAGTGCTGAGATTAGCATGCCTGTCTCAATGCATCGATTCATTTCTTTCTTTTAAAAATATTTTTAAACTTTATTTTTATTTATTTATTTGAGAGAGAAAGAAGCAGAGAGAGGGAGAGAGAGAAAAGGTGAGCCAGGGCCTCCAGCCACTGCAAACGAACTCCAGATGCATGCACCCTCTTATGCATCTGGCTTATGTGGGTCCTGGGGAAATCGAACCAAGGTCCTTTGGCTTTGCAGGCAAACACCTTAACCACTAAGCCATCTCTCCAGCCCCAATTCATTTCTTAAAAATGTTTTATTTATTTATTTGCAAGGAGAGAGAGAGAAAGACTGGGTACACCAGGGCCTCTAGCCACTGAGAACAAATTCCAGACATAATGTGGCACTTTGTTTATCTGGTTTTATGTGGGTACTAGGGAATCAAACCCAGGTTGTTAGGCTTTGTAGGCAAGTGCCTTAACTGCTGAGCCAACTCTCCAGTCTATCAATGTATCAACTCTTATTTAAGTATCTTTCCTAACATAAAGTCAAAATGTCACAAGGTCACTAAGTAATATGAATTATTATTCTCAAGCTAAAAGGAAGTTAGTTCCTTTTGGAAGGTTCATGGGATCTCAGAAGAAGCTTCATTCACTGTTGGTGGGAATGCAGGATGGTACAACCACTTTGGAAAGCAATATGGAGACTTCTGAAAAAGCTGACTATAGAAATACCAATAGACCCAGTTATACCATTACTGGGGCACAGAGTTAAACAGGCAATTCACAGAGGAAGAGATACAAATGGCAAACACACACCTAAGAAAATGTTCATCATCCCTAATCATCAGAGAAATGCAAATTAAAACAACTATGAGATTCCACCTTACCCCAATAAGGATAGCCAACATCAAAAGGTCAAATGAAAATAAATGCTGGCGAGGATGTGGAGAAGCAGGGACACTCATTCACTGTTGGTGGGAATGCAGGATGGTACAACCACTTTGGAAAGCAATATGGAGACTCCTGAAAAAGCTGACTATAGAAATACCAACAGACCCAGTTATACCATTACTGGGCATGTACCCTAAAACCTTCAAACCAAAAGCCAGAGAGATTTGCTCAACCATGTTTGTAGCAGCTCAATTCGTAATAGCTAAAAGCTGGAATCAACCCAGATGTCCATCATTAGAAGAATGGATAACAAAGATGTGGTATATCTACACAATGGAATTCTATACAGCAGTAAGAAAAAACGACATAAAGAAATTTGAGGAAAAATGGTTGAACCTGGAACAGATCATTCTCAGCGAACTTACCCAATCACAGAAAAAAAATCGACACATAGTCTCACTCATCTGCAACACCTAACCTGAATTTGCCCAAGATGCCTTACATACCCAGCAAGTACCTCATGGACTAGACAATAAGATGGATGGGAGGGCGGGGAGGGAATCAAAGGGTGGAAAACAGTAATCCGGACCCAAACGGCAATGGTACCATAAAATTCTACTTCCTAAAAGACAGACCAAATGACTGAACCTTCATTAGTCCCTTACAGGAAATACCTGAACCACAAGACACTGGAGAGGGTAGGATCAAGACTGACCTAAATCTCCTACATCTTCCTTCCCTCCCTCTCCCCCTCTCCCCTCTATCTCTCTCCTCTCAAACTCTTGTATATTAGTTATCTTTTTCCTCAATTTCTTAGTGGACACTGACCTGTAACCCCCACTTCCAGCTTGGGCCTACAATCCACAATGAGCTTTTGATCAGAGAAACCTACAAGGTTTCCCAAAACAATGACAGACTTCTGTCAGAGTAATTGATGACCCACCAAAGGCCAGTGGTAAGACCCTATTGCTGAAGACTCCATACGCAGCTGACACGTAAAATGGAATGACATGGCTGGAAGCCAGGAGAGAGTCAGTCCCCAGACAGTCAGCGTGTCTAGTGCCAGAAGGCGCTACATAGGCGACTGGGGGAAGTGACCAAGATCTGTCCAAGCAACACATTGTTTAACCTAAGTAGCAACAATTAACCGGATGTGATACCCACACAAGTGCAATAGTGGTACACAGCCATGGTGAGGAATCAATTGCTCTTGATTTGGCTAACTGATCCACTCAGTGGCACTAGACCCTTAGCTGGAGCTGGGAAATAAGTCAGAACCATACCCAAACCCAAGCCCACTCTACAATATCAAGCTACCATCAATCACGGGGTATAAGAGGGCCTACACCTATCAAACTGTCTATCAAAAAAGTAAGTGTTATCTCAATTTTCTGGGTGCTAACTTACTCTCCGTTGGAGAATCTGCTTCTCTTTTCCAGATAGATGCAGATCCTAAGAAGAGAGCTGCCCCAACATACCTCAGAAGGGGCCCAACTGAAACTAAGGACAACTGGTGAAATAAGCAAGGGTGATGTTTTCCTGTGAACCGGATACCAGCACAAAGGGGAAGGAGACCAACGCAGAGAAAAATCAACTCCTACCAAATCAGAGAGCCAGAGCCTCAGAGGCCCCCAACACCTCAGCACTGAAGCAGACCAAAAATGAACCCAACATGGCTCAGGGAAATTTTGCGGAAGAGGGGGCAGAAAGAATGTCAGAGTCACATGTTGGGTCATGATTTGCAGAGACATTTATCATACCAATAACTGGGGGCTAACTCCACAATGCACGACCCATTTTCATTAACAAGGAGGGCCCAATGGGAGGGGGTAGATCACAGATGAGCCTAAATAATGGTACCAAACTGCCTGTATTTACTGAAAAGAAAACTAATAAATTTAAAAAAAAAAAAAAAAAAAAGATCTCTGGAACTCTCCTGTAGAGTTCCACTAATGCCTGAGGGCCAGGAAACCAGGCCTGAGGCCAGATGGAGAAACAGCCAATGCAGTGCTGGCTCCCGTCACGCCTGCAGAACCTGCCCTCGGCTGGTCCATTCTAAGTCCGGTGGCTTTTCTCCATTCCTGCCTGTTGGCTGGCTAACTGCTTGACTCCTTAAAAGCTGCAGCAAAGACAGAGCAGACAAGCACGTCTGGGATCGTGAAAAACACGAGAACGAAGGGGTGATGGCCATGGCGCAGTCTGTCTTCCCTTCTCTACATCTGCTCCCAGGGGCAGACAGCTGCGCCCAGTGCCAAACGTAGCCTTGACTTTCTCACCCAGCTTCCATTGCGTCCACCTTACACAGCCACTAGCCATTCAGGACAGCCTCGCTTTATGTCACAGGTAAAAAGCCAACAGAAATATGGCCATGGCCTTACCCCCAAAACAAAACAAACAAAAAGCACATTGAAAAGCCTTTTATTTTATTATTTTTATTTATTTATTGATTTATTTTAGTTTTTCGAGGTAGGGTCTCACTCTGGTCCAGGCTGACCTGGAATTCACCGTGGAGTCTCAGGGTGTCCTTGAACTCATGGTGACCCTCTTACCTCTGCCTCCTGAATGCTGGGATTAAAGGCGTGCGCCACCATGCCCAGCTTTATTTATTTATTTATTTATTTATTGTTTTGTTTTCCAAGGTAGGGTCTTGCTCTAGCTCAGGCTGACCTGGAATTCACTATGTAGTGTCAGGGTGGCCTTGAACTTGCGGCAATCCTCCCACGTGCTGGGATTAAAGGCATGTGCCGCCAGGCTTGGCTCATTTAAAAAAAAAAATTAATTTTTTTTTAATTTTAATTTTTAAAAATATATTTTATTTATTTATTTGAGAGAGAGAAAGAGGCAGAGAGAGAGAAAAAGCGAGGGAGAGAATGGGCACGCCAGGGCCTCTAGCCACTGCAAACAAACTCCAGATGCGTGTGCCCCTTTGTGCATCTGGTTTATGTGGGTCCTGGAGAATCAGACTGGGATCCTTTGGCGTTGCAGGCAAATGCCTTAATGGCTAAGCCATCTCTCCAGCCCTGAAAAGCCTTTTTTTTTTTTTTTTTTTTTTTTGGTTTTTTGAGGTAGGGTCTCACTCTAGCCCAGGCTGACCTGGAATTCACTATGGAGTCTCAGGGTGGCCTCGAACTCATGGCAATCCTCCTACCTGAGGCCTCCCAAGTGCTGGGATTAAAGGCATGCACCACCATGCCTGGCTCTGAATAGCCTTTTTTTTTTTGTTTTTTTAATGTTATTTATTTATTTGCGAACAGAGAGAGAAGAGAGGAGAGACAGAGAAGAGAGAGAGACAGAGAGAACAGGCATACCAGGGCCTCCATCCACTGCAAACGAACTCTAGATGCATGCGCCCCTTGTGCATCTGGCTTACGTGGGTCCTGGGGAATCGAACCTGGGTCCTTTAGCTTTGCAGGCAAATGCCTTAACTGCTAAGCCATCTCTCCAGCCCCTGAATAGCCTTTTAAAGAGTGACCACAACTTCTCCTCCTCCTTCTCTCCTTCTTCCTCCTCCTCTTTCTTCTTCTTTTGAGGTAGAGTGTCATTGTAGGCCAGGATGACCTTGAATTCACTATGTAGTCTCAGGGTGGCATCGATCTCATGGTGATCCTCCTACCTCTGCTTCCTAATTGCTGGGATTAAAGGTGTGCGCCACCATGCCCTGCCTTGACCACAACTTATCTCAGTTGTTTCCTCATTTTCACACTCCTAGTTAATAGGTTTTATTTTATTTATTTTTGAGGTAGGGTCTCACTCTAGCCCAGGCTGACCTGGAATTCCTTATGTAGTCTCATGGTGGCATCAAACTCATGGTGACCCTCCTACCTCTGCCTCCTTAGTGCTGGGATTAAAAACATGTACCACTATGCCTAGCTTTGTTAATAGGTTTGAAAATCAGTTTCTCCAGCTCTTTTCCCACCAAATACGGTTGTGCCTGGCATCCAGGCAGGGAAAGGCTATTCTTCAAGAGGCCTTTTATTTATATTTTTTAAAAAAGATTTATTTTTATTCATTAGAGACGTAGAGAGGGAGAGAATGGGTTCAGGGCCTCTAGCCACTGCAAACAAACTCCAGACACATGCACCGCTATGTGGCTTATGTGGGACCTGGAGAATCGAACCTGGGTCCTTAGGTTTCACAGGTAAACACCTTAACTGCTAAGCCATCTCTCCAGCCCGAAGAGGCCTTTTAAAGCCATTGTGTTTCTTTGTACCTTTCAACTATTGACTCTTCAGGTATGGGCTGGGACTCCTTGTTCAGATTATTTTGCTTGTTCCTGGTCATTTACAATGACTAGAGCCAAAGTGAGAATAAAGATCTTAAGCACAATCCTTTGAAATGAAGTTTGGGGTTGTGTGTACAGGTTCTGATTTTCTAAGATAGCTCACCGATATCCAAGTGGAAAAACACCTTCAAGAGGTGTACAATTTGGAGTGTGAATGCAAATCGATGTGCTGGAAGGGATGTAGTTAAGGGGTGACTTGCTGACCTAGCATGTACAAGGCTCCAGCACCAAGAACAGTGGTAAATCTTAGAGTTTGAATTTGTTGAAACATTGACATGCAATTGCTTAGGCTATCTGGCAATGCTTCTGTCTGGTTCTTTTTTTATTTTTAATTTTGTTTTGTTTTTTTCAAGGTAGGGTCTCACTCTATCCCAGGCTGACTTGGAATTCACTATGTAGTTTCAGGGTGGCCTTGAACTCACGGCAATCTTCCTACCTCTGTCTCCCATGTGCTGGGATTAAAGGCATGTGCCACCACGCCTCTCTAGTTTGTTGTTCTCAGGAGAATGAGGACAAGGAAAGGTGTGAAGAATCACTGTTAGAGACCCTGGAGACTGAGAGTGTGCATGGCTCAAAAGGTTTGTGTTTACACACTTCTTCTTTTTTTTTTTTTTTTCTAAGGTAGGGTCTCACTCTAGCTCAGGCTGACCTGGAATTCACTATGTATTCTCAGGGTGGCCTCGAACTCTTGGCAATCCTCCTATCTCTGTCTCCCGAGTGCTGGGATTAAAGTACACACTTCTTTTCACAAGTATTGATTGTCTGCTCTGTGTCAGGAACTATGTTCAGGCAGGAGATGTAAACATGAGTAAGAAATAGTCTATGTCCTAGAAGAAGCTTCCAGACTAGGAAGCAGAAGACCAAGTAATTAAACTATTAAGTAAATATGCATTTAAAAATATTTTATGTAATTATTTATTGGAGAGAGCGAGACAAAGAGGAAGATAGAGAGAATGGGCACACCAGGGTATCCAGCCATTGGTAAAAACCTCCAGATGCATGTGCCACCCTCTGCATCTGGCTTATGTAGGTCCTGGAGAATCAAACCTGGGTCCTTAGGCTTCTCAGGGAAATGCCTTAACCGCTAAGCCATCTCTCCAGCCCTAAAGGTAGGGTCTTGTAGCCCAGGCTGACCTGGAATTAGTCTCAGGCTGGCCTTGAACTAGTGATTCTTCTACCTCAGCTTCCAAAGTGCTGGGATTAAAGGCATGTACCACTATACCTGGCCCTTGTTTTTGTAAAAAAATATTTATTTATTTATTTGAGGGAGAGGCAGATAGATAGGGGGTGGGGAGGGAGGGAGGGAAAGAATTGTCATGTCAGGGCCTTCAGCCTCTGCAAATTAACTCCACATGTATGCACCCCCTTGTGCATCTGGCTTCCATGGGTCCTGGGGAATTGAACCTGGGTGCTTTGGCATTGCAGGCAAGCACCTTAACCACTAAGCCATCTCTCCAGACCCCTGTTTTTTAATATGTATTCTTCAGGTTGAACTTAGGTCCTCATACTCATTTGGCAAGCACTTTCTGGACCGAGCTATTGCCCCAGCCCTAGAACATCCTAGAACACCCTTTTCAATAACTACAGTGGTAATTGTATTGTTGTATGGTTGTGATGTTGTAGGATGCTTTTCCACTATTAGGACCAGTGTCCTCATCATGTTGCCACAGTGAAGTTTTCCAGTGAAACCATGATAAAACATTCAAATACATAAGTCACGTGATACGTTTTTCTTTCTGGTTCTGTCCAGTGGGTGATCTTTTGCAGTGACTTTTAGAAAGCCGGGTTAGGTGGCTGCTCTCTAACATAGAACTGTAGTATTTTCTCCTTCACCGTTGCTGTATCCAGTAAAACTACATTTAAATGATTTTCACATTGTTAGTTTAACTTCTGTTTCTCCTTTAAAGAAGAAATCTAATCTTTATCCCTTTTTCATGTCCACAGTGCCTAATATAGTGCTTGGTACCCAGTGTAGGTTTATGAATGAAAGAGTTATTGAATGAACATGTATGTTAATCTTTCTTCACAATGAAGGAGAAAGCAGATTTACTTAGCTCCTTGAGTCATTCACTGCATCTTTAAAACCAGTGCCTCTTTTATTTTTATTTTATTTTTAGATTTATTTTTATTTAGTTATTTGAGAGAGGGAAAGAGGGAGAGAGAGAGACAGAGAGAAAGAGAGAGAGAGATAATGGGCATGCTAGGGCTTCCAGCCATTGCAAACGAACTCCAGATGCATGTGCCACCTTGTGCATGTGGCTTATGTGGGTCCTGGGGAACTGAACTGAGGTCCTCTGGCTTTGGAGGCGAGCACCTTAATCCACTAAAGTTTCTCTCCAGCCCTATGTCTCTTTTATTTTATGCTTAGTGCTTCATACTTCTAAGATGCATTGGCCACTCAATAATTCCTCTTGTAAAACTAAAAATACATTAATTTTTCAGAAATTAAAAAAAAAACACAATAATTGCACTAAAATAGGTTTGGTAAAATATCTCTCAAATAACTTTGCACAATCCCTTTAACCTAAACTCTTCTCACTTTTGGTTGAAGAATCTGCTTTATTTTACAGATGGCAGAGAAAATGGAGGAGATCTATCAATAAGACAAGAAGAAAGCAGATTACCCACCACCTCTACCATACCTGCTAGGGAGGACTCAGGAGAATTTGCAGAGGAAGTGGTTACATAAATACTGCTTTTACTGCTAGCCTGACAACCAGTTCCAGAACAATGGTGACAAACACAGTGATCAATCAAAACCTATCCAATCAGGAGTCCAGAGGTTACAGAGATCTTGACATCAAATCAGCCTGCCGGCAGGCCTGGGTGGCTCTGGGAACATTGTGGAAGAGGGTGCAGAAAGATGTGAGAGCCAGAGTGGGTAGGAATGCCTTGAGACACAGTACCTACTACCCCACAGTAAGGGACTGAGGCCTTCATGAGCCCATAGTGAATATCATAACCCCACTGAGGAGGACCCCCTAAGGTAACAGGAGCAGGGGCTAGGGGACAAAAGAGCATAACCTGTTATATAGAAAAAAAAAAGTGAAAAAAAAAACCAACAACCAGATTTGGTAGCTGGGTATGGTGGCAAACATCTGTAATCCCAGAGGCAGGTAGAACTTTGTGAATTAAAGGCCTGTTTGGTCTACATGGAGAGTTCCAGACTGGCCAGGGCTACTTAGCCAGACCCTAGCTAAAAAAAGTAATAGTAAAATAAAAACTAAAAAAAAAGGGAAGATGGCTTAGCAGTTAAGGTGCTTGCCTGTGAAGCCAAAGGCCTCAGGTTCCATTCCTCAGGACCCAGGTAAGCCAGATGCACAAGGTGGTGCATGTGTCTGGAGTTTGTTTGCAGTGGCTGGAGGCCCTGGTATAACCCTTTCTCTCCCTTTCTACCTCTCTCTCCCTTTTTCTCTCTCAAATAATAAATAAATAAATAAATAAATAAATAAATAAAAAATATATATATGCAAATTGGGGATAGCTATCAGACAGTCATGAAAATGGAGAGGCCTTGGAGAGAGGTCAACATTGTAGATAGATTTGGGAAACATTTGCTTAGTAATGATACTGAAAGAGAGAGAAGGAGAGAGAGAGAGAGAACACACTAAACAGGGCTCAAACACCTACGTGAACACAATAAGCTCATTAAGAGACAAAAGATCCTGTGATTCTAGAACTTGGGAGACTGAGGCAGGAGGGTCAGGTGGTCAAGGTCACCCTTGGCTACGATGTGAATTTGAGGTAAGTCTGGGCTCCGTGAGATCCTCTCTCAACAAAACAAAACAAATGGGCAAAGAAAAGAAAAGAGTTGGGCTGGAGAGATGGCTTAGCGGTTAAGCGCTTGCCTGTGAAGCCCAAGGACCCCGGTTCGAGGCTTGATTCTCCAGGACCCACGTTAGCCAGATGCACAAGGGGGAGCACGTGTCTGGAGTTCATTTGTAGTGGCTAGAGACCCTGGCGCGTCCATTCTCTCTCTCTCTCTATCTGCCTCTTTCTCTCTCTGTCACTCTCAAATAAATAAAAATGCACCAAAAAATTTTTAAAAAGAAAAGAAAAGAGTAGCGGCTGGAGCAATGACTCATCCAGTAAAGTGTTCGCTTGCTATGTAAACATGGAGACTTGAATTCAGATCCTCAGAACCCACGTAAACTGCTGACTGTGGTGTCTGGCACCTGTAATCCCAACACTTGGGTGGAGGAGACAAGTGGAACCCCAGAGCCAGATGGCCAGCCAGACTAGCTGGGTGAGCCCTGGGTTCAGTGAAAGACCCTGTTTCAATCAATAAAGGGGAGAGAGATTGAGAATGACACTTGAGGCAGGCAGGAATGGTGGAGGCGGACATCAATGTCTCTATAACTGTACAGGTGTCTGAGTCAGGGACTGGAGTCAACAGGGCACATTCAAACTAGGGTAGTTCAAAGGCACAGGAAAAGAATGATTAGAAAACATACGGATGTAAGCGGGGCGTGGTGGCGCACGCCTTTACTCCCAGCACTCAGGAGGCAGAGGTAGGAGGTTCGCCATGAGTTCAAGGCCACCCTGACACTATCTAGTGAATTCCAGGTCAGCCTGGGCTAGAGCGAGATCCTACCTTGAAAAAAAAGTAAACAACACATACACATGGATGTGTTGTTGGGGACTGCAGAAGGTGGCCAGGATTGGCACCCACATGAGGACCTCTGGGTCTAAGAGCAAGAGCAGAAGGAGTGAATTCTACAGGTCAGGAAGAGGAAGAGAGAGGCCAGCCTTGAAAGGTCCTTGTGACTTTGGTCAAGACCTTCAGGAAGGGAGGTGGGGGAGTGAATGCTCTAAGGTCAGCTCCTTCCCCAGGGACTTCTTGCTGGAGATTAGCCTACCTCAATTCACCAGAAGCTAGCTCTCAAGGGAACACATATGGCCGTGCCTTCGGAGGAAGGTCAGGGGGGCAGGAGTCCACACTGGGCCATGGAAGAGATTCAGCACAAGCAGCATTGTGCAAATCTAAAACTGATTACATATCACTTCCCAGATATTTCTTTTTGGTAAAGCATGGAAGATGAATGGAGGAAACAGCGAGAAAGCCCAAAGCGTTCCAGCAAGCTTGCCGAGGATTTTGGCCAATGTTTGGGGAAGAGACAGACAAGGAAAGGGAAAGGTGAAGGAGAACTCAGAAAAGCAGGCAGCCTTTTTCTTCTCTCCTCTCTTCTCCTCTCTTCTCCTCTCTTCTCCTCCCCTCTCCTCCCCTCCCCTCCCCTCCCCTCCCCTCCCCTCCCCTCCCCTCCCCTCCCCCTCCCCTCCCCTCCCCTCCCCGAGGATCTCCAGCTGTTGTAAATGAATTCTAGACACATGCACCACCTTGTGTATCTGGCTTACATGGGTCCTGGGGAATCGAACCTGAGTCCTTTGGTTTTATAGGCAAGTACCACTAAGCCATCTCTCCAGCCTTTAAAATATTTTTATTTATTTATGAGAAAGGAGAGAGAACAGAAAAAGTATGGGTGTGCCAGCATGTCTTGTTGCTATAACAGACTCCAGACACATATGCCACTTTGTGCATCTGACTTTATGTAGGTACTGGGGAACTGAACAACCCAGGCTTGCAAACTTTGCAAGTAAGTGCCTCTAACCACTGTGCCATCTCCCCAGTCCTTCTTTGATTTTTATTAAGAGGTAATGAGTGTGTGTGTGTGTGTGTGTGTGTGTGCATACTTTTGCATAAGTTAGGCACTCACATAACAACAAAATAATTATTAAAGAAAAAAGAGGTATGATTTCTATCAAAAAGCCCAATGTACCTCAAAAAACAATGGAATTCAGTAGCACAAAGTTCCAAGAGCTAGGCAATATCTATTTTGTTTTTCTTTCACATTTTCTTTTTCTTTTCTTTTTTTCTGAGGTAGGGTCTCGCTCTAGCCCAGGCTGACCTGGAATTCATTATGTAGTCTCAGGGTGGTCTTGAACTCATGACGACCCTCCCATCTCTGCTTCCTGAGTGCTGGGATTAAAAGCCTGAGCCATCACAACTGACCCTCTTTCATTTTTTTTTTAAAGTTTTTTTTTTTTTAAATTTATTTGACAGAGAAAAAAAGAGAGAGAGAATGGGCACGCCAGGGCCTCCAGCTACTGCAAACAAATTCCAGACACATACGCCACCTTGCGCAACTGACTTACATGGGTCCTGGGGAATTAAGCCCTCAAACTGGGATCCATAGGCTTCACAGGCAAGCCCTTAACTGCTAAGCCATCTCTTCAGCCCTCATGCATGATTTTTTTTTAAAGGTGTGAAATGCATGCTCATGAGACAGCTTAAGAACCATTTTCAAAGCAAGAGGAAAGGTGGTGCAATTTCTATCGCCATCTAAACGTAACAGTGAGAACCTGCCTGTCTATTAAAACAAGGCCTGGCTGGAGAGGTGACTCAGAGGTTAAGGTGCTTGCCTGCAATGCCTAACAACCTTGGTTTCATTCCCCAGTACCTATGTAAAGCCAAATGCACAAAGTAGTGCATGCATCTGGAGTTCATTTGCAGTCGCATGAGGTTCTGGTGGTGCACACACACACTCTCTCTCTGTCCTTGCAAATAAATGAATACATAAAATTTTGGTTTTTTGAGGGAAGGTCTCACTGAGCCCAGACTGACCTGGAATTCACTATGTAGTCTCAGGGTGGCCTCGAACTCATGGCCAGCCTCCTACCTCTGCCTCCTGAGTGCTGGCATTAAAGCCGAGCGTCCCATGCCAGGCTGAATAAAATATTTTAAAAAACAAGGCATAAATGATGCTAAGATTAAGTAACATAAGATAAAATTTATTGGAAGATGTTGCGATTATCTACAGTCAAAACCCCAGTATAACCAGCATACTATGAATATTAACAAAAGTTCAAAGCAGGGCATGGTGGCACACGCCTTTAATCGCAACACTTAAAAGGCAGAGGTAGGAGGATGGCCATGAGTTCGAGGCCACCCTGAGACTCCATAGTGAATTCCAGGTCAGCCTGGGCTAGAGTGAGACCCCTACCTCCAAAAACAAAAACAACAACAACAAAAATCAAAGCAAAAAGTTTAAGATTGTTAGGAATATATCACTCCAAAAAGCATTCCATTTGCAAGTCTATTTATACACTAGAAATATTAAGAAATATGAATCTATACTTGAAGTAAAAATTCAGATTCAATGGAATCCCTATCAAAATCTCAAATGCAAGTTTTACAGAGTAGAAAATAAATCCCAAATTTCATTTGAGATTACAAATGACTATGAATTGTCAAGCCAATTCTGAAAGAGGGACCAACCTTCTTGACCTCAACATAGATTTCGAAGCCACAGTAATCAAAGTGCGGTACTGTGAAAAGACAGGCCCATGGAGAAATAAAACAGAATAGACAGCCTAGAAGTAAATCTCTGTGTGAAATTATACTGTGGAGAAGGCTAGTCATGTCAATAAGTGGTGCTGGGAGGTCATGCTAAGTGAAACATGCCAAAGCAAGATAAATCCTACACATTGACATAAGTTATGAACCACAAATGAAGTCTTTGAGGCAAGACTGGAGGCGCTGTAGCTCAGCGGTAGGGTGCTTGCTTAGCATGAGTGGGGTCCTAGGTTCATTCACTTGTACTGCAAAGAAGAAAGAAGAAAGGAAAAGAAAAACTTGGGACAGAGCAGAATGGTGGTTGCCAGGGGAAGGGTTTGGGGAGTTACTGTCAATGGGCAGAAAGCTTCAGTCAAGCACGATGGATACACTCTGGAGATGGTTGCACAACACTGTATCTATGCTCAAAAGTAACAGGCTGGGGCTGGAGAGATGGCTTAGCGGTTAAGCGCTTGCCTGTGAAGCCTAAGGACCCCGGTTCGAGGCTCGGTTCCCCAGGTCCCACATTAGCCAGATGCACAAGGGGGTGCACGCGTCTGGAGTTCGTTTGCAGAGGCTGGAAGCCCTGGCGCGCCCATTCTCTCTCTCGCCCTCTATCTGTCTTTCTCTCTGTGTCTGTCGCTCTCAAATAAATAAATAAAAAAAAAAATTAAAAAAAAAATAACAGGCTGAAGGCCCAGGTGTGGTGGCGCACGCCTTTAATCCCAGCACTCAGGAGGCAGAGGTAGGAGGATCGCTGTGAGTTCGAGGCCGCCCTGAGACTACAGAGTGAATTCCAGGTCAGCCTGTGCTAGAGTGAGACCCTACCTTGAAAAACCAAACCAAACAAACAAAAAAAGCCATGCACACAAAAAGAATTGCAATTACCACCCAGGACAAACAAAGACGATTTGTCATTTCTTTACATCTCCTTATTCACTCAACAGACAGGGCTTCTGAGCTGATCTCTGTGTTTGCTCCAAGGCTTCTCTAGCAGCCTCTATCCTGGCTTGCACGAAGCCTAGGTGCTCAGAAGACAGTAAGAAAAGAGAGCTTCAACCTAGCGTGAGCCTGCCTGCTGCCCCTCCTGTGTTGTTTGATGATGGAGCAGTTGTATGTCCAATTCTCATTTTATTTTTTATTTTATTTTTTTTAATTTGTTTTTATTTATTTATTTGAGAGCAACAGACAGAGAAAGAAGCAGAGAGAGTGAGTGAATGGGTGCACCAGAGCCTCCAGCCACTGCAAACGAACTCCAGACGCATGCACCACCTTGTGCATGTGTTTTACGTGGGACCTGGGGAATCAAGCCTCGAACCGAGGTCCTTAGGCTTCACAGGCAAGCTCTTAACCGCTAAGCCATCTCTCCAGCCCCCAATTCTCATTTTAAAAAAATATTTATTTATTTTGGTTTTTTGAGGTAGGGTCTCACTCCAGCCCAGGCTGACCTAGAATTCCCTACGTAGTCTCAGGGTGGCCATGAACTCACAGTGATCCCCCTACCTCTGGCTCCTGAGTGCCTGGCTTCTTCTTCTTCTTCTTCTTTTTTTTTTTTAATATTTATTTATTCATTTTGGGTTTTGGAAGTAGGATTTCATTCTAGTCCAGGCTGACTTGGAATTCACTCTGTATTCTCAGGGTGGCCTTGAACTCACAGAGATTCTCCTACCTCTGCCTCCCTAGTGGTGGTATTAAAAATGTGCACCACCATGCCCGGCTTTATTTTTATTTGAAAGAGAAAGAAGGAAAGAGAGTGAGAGAGAACAAGTTGAGTACTATGTCTATGGTACCTATGGCAAAGCCTTATCAATTTTCAGGATACACACAAGGTAAATAAGGTTTCAGTGAAAGTTTTAGCTGGATTTCTCTTCTCTTCTCTTCTCTCCCCTCTTCTCTCCCCTCCTCTCTCCTCCCCTCCCCGCCCCTCCCCTCCCCTCCCCTCCTCTCTTCTCTTTTCTTCTCTCCCCTCCTCTCCCCTCCCTCCCCTCCCTCCCCTCCCTCCCCTCCCTCCCTCCCCTCCCTCCCTCCCCTCCCCTCCCCTCCCCTCCCCTCCCCTCCCCTCCCCTCCCCTCCCCTCCCCTCCCCTCCCCTCCCCTCCCCTCCCCTCCCCTCCCCTCCCCTCCCCTCCCCTCCCCTCCCCTCCTCTCCTCTCTTCTCTTCTCTTCTCTTCTCTTCTCTTCTCTTCTCTTCTCTCCCCTCCCTTCAGTGGAGCTGTCTATTATGAGCTGAGCCAGTAAGAGATGGTGGACACATACTATAGAATGCAGGATAAGAATTAGGAAGTCACAGAGAAATCTCAGAAAGCATCATGGAAGAAAACAGTCAAGGGCAGAAATGGGTGTGTGTGGGGGGGTGGTGCACGCCTTTAATCCCAGCCCTCAGGAGGCAGAGGTAGGAGTATCAATGAGTTCCTGGTCAGCCTGGGACTACAGAGTGTGTTCCAGGTCAGCCTGATCTAGAGTGAGATCCTACCTCAAAATACATATATTTCAAAAGCATAGTGTGCTGGGGGTGGTGGCGCATGTCGTTAATCCCAGCACTTGGCAGACAGGGGTAGGTTGATGGCTGTGAGTTCACGGCCACCCTGAGATGATATAGTGAATAGTGAGCCTGAGCTAGAGTGAGACCCTACCTTGAAAAAAAAAAGCGTAGTGTGATACAAGTTTAGGTTCAATACAATTATTTAAATGTAAAATATCTATCTATGCTTCTTGGATGGGAGAGATGGCTTAGTGATTAAAGACACTTGCTTGCAAAGCTTGACCTTGTTCAAATCCCCAATGCTCATGTAAAGCCAGATGCACAAAGTAGCACAAACATCTGGAGTTGTGCCAAGAGGCCCTGGCTTGCACATTCTCTCTCTCTCTAAATAAATGAATAAAAATATTAGAAGGGACAGTGGAATGTCCAACACTGAAACATCTCACTCACACCCTCCAAGGCTCAGGATCCATTGCAGAAGAGGTGAAAGAAAGAATGTAAGAGCCAAAGGAAGGGTACCACTCCTTACATGAAACTGTCTGGACAGAAATTGGCCTTGATATCTAAGACCTCACAGTACCTAGCAATACCTGCACAAGACCTTCATAGTAGGAGAAAAAGATGATGACATCAAATTATAAAAGAGACTACTGGAGAGAGGGAGGAGATATGATGGAGAGCAGAGTTGTGAAGGGGAAAGCGGGGGAAGGGAGGAAAATACCATGGTTTGTTATCTCTAAGTATAGAAGGTGTCAATAAAAAATATATAGAGAAAAAATTTTAAAAAATAATAATAGGATTTGGAAAAATATATTAAAAAGAAGATATATACTTCTTTGTAAAACAACCCTACCTATTTTATGACATCACACATATAGTCATTTCCTTAAATGGGTATGTAGGTAACCAATTGCTCACAGACTGGACACAAGATTGCCTCAATGGGGGTGAATTCATAGCTGGCTCTGGGAACCAAGCCAGATTCCCTAGAACAGGAAACCAATAGGCTCCACTACTCTCTAACTAGGAAGAGTGGACGTGCACATCAGTATATCTTTCTAATAACAAGGCTTATCCTCTTTTGTTCAAACTGTTCTTACTTTTGGTTGGAGGATCAGGTGTGTGTTACAGATGGAGGAGAATATGGGGAAGAACAAGGATACATGAATACATCAAGAAGAGAGAGCCGATGGTCTACCAGGAAAAGGCTCCCCTCCAGCCCATCTGCCTGGGCCTAGAAGTCATAACAGGAGCGACACGAATCCTGTTGTCATGGCTAGCCTGAAAACCGGTTCCAGGGAACTGGTGACAGCCACTCAAACTTCACATAGGCAGAGACCCAGAGTGTACAGAGAAAGCAACACTAAATCAGATCTCTGTCTTGCCCACCAAGGCTCAGGAAGCATCATGGAAGAGGGGGTGGAAAGATTGTAAGAGCCTCAGGGTGGGTGGCATAGCCTGAGATGCCATGTTTCCCCTATTCCCTGCAGAGACCGACTGAGGCCTCTTAGTCCCCACAAAGAATCCCAATACCCAAAGGCTGACGCCAGACTGTCAGCAGAATTAGGGTGGGGGAGAGGGGATCTATGTGCGTAACCTTTTTATTAAAAAATCAATAATTTTTAAAAAGTGGGGCTAGAGGCTGGAGAGATGGCTTAGCAGTTAAGGCATTTGCCTGCAAAGCCAAAGGACCTTGGTTCAATTACGCAGAACCCACATGAGCCAGATGCACAAGGTGGCGTATGCGTCAAATTCATTTGCAGTTGCTGGAGGCCCTGGCATTCCCATTCTCCCTCCCAACCTCTCTCTCTCTCTCTCAAATAAATAAATAAATAATTTTTTTTTTTAAAATGGGGCTTGGAGAGATGGCTTAGTGGTCAAGGCACTTGCCTGCAAAACCAAAGGACTCAGGTTCAGTTCCCCAATATCCACGTAAAGCCAGATGCACAAGGTAAAGCATGCATCTGGAGATTGTAGAGGCTAGAGGCCCTCGTGCACCCATTCTCTCTCTACCTACCTCTCTTTCTCTCAAATAAATAAGTAAATAAATAAATAAATATTTTTTTAAAAAGTGGACAGCACCTGAGGAGCAACACCTGGGGTTGTCCTCTGGTCTCTACACACATGTGCAACTCCACACACGCAAACATACATGATCACATATGCACAAAGACCCCAAAGTGGATTTGTTTCCTGCCATGTCAGAAATCAAGATGAGATAGTTTAACAATTTAAAAAGCAATTTTGATACTCTAAAATGTCAGTTTAGAGGCTGGAGAGATGGCTTAGCCATTAAGGTGTTTGCCTGCAAAGCCAAAGGATCCCAGTTCGACACGCCAGGACCACGTAAGCCAGGTACACAAGGGGCACAGGCACCCGGAGTTCATTTGCAGTGGCAGGAGGCCCTGGCATGGTGTACTCATTCTCTTTCTCTCTCTCAAATAAAGAAATAAATTTAAAAATTAAAAAAAAATGTCAGTTTAGCATTGCTAAATGAAAAATAATTGTCTTACAACACAAATATTCAGTGATAAAAGTCACAGCCTGAGATGTGTACACATCTCTTTAGTATCTGACTTAAATAGAGGCCAGCTGGATTCTACATGCTGGTGCATTCTGTCGCGTATGAAGTGTTCTGACGGAAGTAGAGAGAAAAGCCAGCTTCATCCAGATGCGCAGCTGGAAATGTGAGGGCATTTTAACTGCCTTTCCAGACGACTGGGTATTTCCTTTACTCGCTCTTTCTTTCTTTTTAAAATGTATTTTATTTATTTATTTGAGAGAGAAAAAAGACAGAGAGAGAAAGAGAGAGAGTGGGCACTCCAGGGCCTCCAGCCACTGTAAATGAACTCCAGATGCACGTGCCCCCTTGTGCATCTGGCTTATGTGCATCCTGGAGTGTTGAACCAGGATCCTTTGGCTTTGCAGGCAAATGCCTTAACCACTAAGTCATCTCTCCAGCCCCTCCTTTGCTATTTCACCAAAGCATGGACAAATGAGGACATCCTAAGAGTTGCCTGTGATGTGGACTCTGCAACTCTGTCAATGGACTTCTGAAGTCTGTTGTATTGAAATCCATCCATATATCTTAGGTGTTGATAGCTCTTTTTATCCGGCCATGATGTTGTCATTCCATGCACCGGACATTTGGAAAAGATTGGTTCACATTATTTCACATGCCATGTCCGATATTTAAAGGTCACATTTGTTACTAATGCTGCTCACATGGTGAACTCCTCCAAAAGTGTGTGTGGCCTCACTGGGGAGCTGTCAGCAGAGCTTATGTTTTCTAAAATACTCATTTTTAGTTGAAAGCTCAAATTCCATCATTAACAACATTTCCCTTGAAGTTAGACTCAGAGTGTGTGTGTGTTTATCAGACAGGGTCTAAAGATTCCAGGTTAGTCTTGAACTCAGTATGTAGTTCAGGCTTGCCTTGAAAGCTCCACCCTCCCACCTCAGCATCCTGGGATGGCCAGGACACCCCAGTGCCCAGCAATTGTGACATCATTTGCATATATATATGTGAGGCACTAGCTGTTTCAAGAACTGCCATTCTGCAAACCCTTAGCTGGTTTCTGTCTCCCATTTCCTACATCATGAGCTTGAATAGTTTTTACTTCTTCAAGGCACTCAGTAGTTTGGGAGGAGGTCCAGGAAGTTGCCTGAGAAAGAGAAGAAGTAAGGGCTGGAGAGATGGCTTAGCGGTTAAGCGCTTGCCTGTGAAGCCTAAGGACCCCGGTTCGAGGCTCGGTTCCCCAGGTCCCACGTTAGCCAGATGCACAAGGGGGCGCAGGCATCTGGAGTTTGTTTGCAATGGCTGGAAGCCCTGGCGCGCCCATTCTCTGTCTTTCTCTCTCTCTCTTTCTCTGCCTCTTTCTCTGTCTCTGTCACTCTCAAATAAATACAAATGAATAAAAAAAATAAAAAAAAAAGAAAGAGAAGAAGTAAGAAAGAAGGGGGGGTGGGGGAGGGGAGGGAAAGGAGGGAGGGACCCTAGGAGAGAGAGCAAACTTCCTTTGAATTCAGTTTCCTAGTATGATTGCCTTGAAGCTTGAGAAATTTCCATATTCAAATTTAAACAAATAATGGCCTTGGAATGTTAGAGTAGGGAAAATATTCTAGCATCAACCTCAGAAAGAATGTTTTTAAACATTTTTTTCTGATTTATTTTTATTTATTTATTTATTTATTAGAGACAGAGAGAGACACAGAGAGAAGGAGGGAGTGGGAATGGGCATGCCAGGGCCTCTAGTCACTGCAAAGGAACTCCAGACGCACGTGCCACCATCTGTATCTGGCTTTCTGTGGCACCTGGAGAATTGAACCTGGGTCCTTAGGCTTCGCAGGCAAGCAGTTTAACCACTAAGCCATCTCTTCAGCCCCAACTTCAGAAATTTTATAAGGAAAGATATACTGCAATTCTGTTTTAAAAAATATTATTTAGTTAGTTATTTATTTGAGAGAGAGAGAGAGAGAGAGAGAGAGAGAGAGAGAGGGAGGGAGGGAGAGAATGGGCATCCCAGGGCCTCCAGCCACTGCAAACAGACTCCAGATGCATGCGCCCCATTGTGCATCTAGCTTATGTGGGTCCTGGAGAATCTAACCAGGATCTTTTGGCTTTGCAGGCAAATGCCTTAACCATTAAGCCATCTCTCCAGCCCCTAGTTTATTTATTTTTCTATCTATTGTTTTTCTCAGACAGGATCTCATGTATTTCAGGTTGGCCTCAAACTCACTATGAATCCAAGGATGACCTTGAACTTTTGATCCTCCTGTCTCCGCTTTCCAAGCGTTGGACTACAGACATGCACTATCATGCCCAACTAAACAAAATTTTGTGTGTGTTTTTTATCCATTGATTTTGTTTGAAAACATTTAGAAACCACTAGCTGTCTATCATTGTGGGACTAATCACAGTGGTTACATGTAGAAGGAATCTGTGATAACAGGACATCTGACTAAAGTGATAAGAAGGAGACCATTCACTATCTACCTTTTGTTTTGAAAAATTTGAATATATTATTAATTGAAAAAATGTAAAGGATTTAACATTGTTTGGTTTTTCTTTTTCTTTTCTTTTCTTTTCTTTTCTTTTCTTTTCTTTTCTTTTCTTTTCTTTTCTTTTCTTTTCTTTTCTTTCCTTCCTTCCTTCCTTCCTTCCTTCCTTCCTTCCTTCCTTCCTTTTTTTCTTCTTGAGGTAGGGTTTCAATCTAAATCAGGCTGACCTGGAATTCACTATGTATTCTCAGACTGGCCTCGAACTCACAGCGATCCTCCTGAGTGGTGGGATTAAAGACATGCACTACCACACCTGTCTCTATTATCTTTTTCTTTTAGAAATATTTTATTTATTTATTTACTTGAGAGAGGGAGGAGAGAGAGAGCAAGAGAGAGACAGAGAAAGAGAGAGAGAGAACAAAAGAGAGAGAAAGAGGCAGATAGATAGAATGTACATGCCAGGGCCTCCTGTTACTGCAAATGAACTCTAGACACATATTCCACCTTCTGCATCTGGCTTATGTGGGTACTAGTGATCCAACCTGGGTCCTCAGGCTTTGCAGACAAGCACCTTAACCACTGATACATCTTTACAGCCCTATTATATATTTTTCTTTTTCCTTGGTTTTTCGAGGTAGGGTCTCACTTTATCTCAGGCCCACCTGGAATTCACCATGTAGTCTCAGGGTGGCCTTGAACTCATGGCAATCCTCCTGCCTCTGCCTCCCTAGTGCTGGGATTGAAGGCGTGTGCCACCATACCCATCTTTTTAAAAATTGTTTTGTATTATCTGGGCATGTTGATACATACCCTTAATCGGTAGGAGGATCATCATGAGTTCCAGACCAGTCTAGGCTACAGTAAGACCCTAACTTAATATATATTTACTTATTTGAGAGAGAGGGAGACAAAGACAGAGAGAAAGAGGCAGACAGAAAGAGAGGAACTATGTGCACATCAGGGCCTCCTCCCACTGCAAAGGAATTCTAGACACATGCACCACTTTATGTACATGACTTTACATGTCAACAGAGGAATTGAACCCAGGCTATCAGGATTTACACGTAAGTTCCTCTTGATCCATTTTACCAGCCCCATTATTATTATTATTATTATTATTATTTCACCAACAATAACGAAGTGCTTATATTACATCCAATAAACAGTCTATTGGAAATTTCAACTAAAACTCTTGCATGCATATAAACTGAAGCTGAGTTGCTGAGTTAGAAATTTGAGGTGTTTTTTGTTGTTGTTGCTGTTGTCGTTGTTTTTGGTTTTTGAGGTAGAGTCTCACTCTGGCCCAGGCTGACCTGGAATTCACTCTGTAGTTTCAGGGTGGCCTCGAACTCATGACGATCCTCATTAAGTGCTGGGATTAAAGGCGTGGCCACCACGCCCGGCAGGAGTTTGAGGTTTTATAACTGAACCATTGACTCCTGAACGTAAACACTTCCCATATTAATCAACGACTTTGTCAGATAGAAAATGTCCCATATGAACTTAGAATCTGGCAAATCAAGGCATATAGTTAGCTGTGCATGGTGGCTCATGCCTTTAATCCCAGCACTCAGAAGACAGAGGTAAGAGGATAGCCTTGAGTTCAAGACCACCTTGAGACTACATAGTGAACTCCAGCCTGGGCTACAGTGAAACCCTACCTTGAACCCCCCCCCCCACCGCCGCAAATACATCTCTCTCTATATATATAGATATATTTAACATAATGTAAGATAATAGAAAGCATATATTTAATGTATATGATGACTAATAACAGAGTAAGGTGCTGTATTATTTTCTTAATTATACTCTCATAAATTGTCACTTTTAATGTTAACTATTATATACTCTTTTTATCATACATCGTAATTGTCATTAATTTTCTCCCCTTTTAAAACTATTGGCAACAGAAGTTCAGAATTCATTACATGGTGTCAAATATCTGACAGATAATGGGAAAACAGAGCAAAGATGCAATTTAGTTGTTGGAGGAAGCATTTTGCAATTTTGCATATGTGTTTGTAGGCATGCTCATATGGTACCAAATAATTCATTACCACATTTTAAAAAGCTTTCATTGATGAAAAAGGATGTTAATAAAATGCACATTTATAAATGACATAATTGTAGTCATTTATTTCTGATATAGCACCTGCATTACTAAATTATCCCTAAGTAAAAATTACCAGCCTACGGACCTCTTAACTTTAATAACTAACAAGTCAAGGTCAATGCTCTCCAAAATTTACCACATATGATGAGATAGAATGACTTCATAAAAGTTCCAATAAAGTTTCATGCTTGAAAAATCAGGAGGCGAACTTTTATATCTAGAAGAAAGCTCAGAAGTACACTTGCAATGAGTTCGGCATCCATTTTTGTTGTTGTTTCTTTCAAGGTAGGGTCTCACTCTAGCTCAGGCTGACCTGGAATTCACTATGGAGTCTCAGGGTGGCCTTGAACTCACAATGATCCTCCTACCTCTGCCTCCCGAGTGCTGGGGTTAAAGTGGGTCACCTGGCCCGGCTCGGCATCCATTGTTGTCTACCCTGTGTAGCACAGAAAATTCACTGTTCACATATGGCTGGAGTGACGATCTGAGTGCAGAGATCGCCACCCCTTTATGCATGACAGGAGCCGGGACCCAGCTGCTGGGTAGCTCATCAAAGATTTTTTTCATTATTCATAGAAATTTATATTGTTTGTCTGCCCGAGAATGTTTATGGCAAGCTTGTAATTTCTCCATCTGGAGTTCATTTGGGGAGTGCTAAAGGCAATGCACGGGAGAGGTAAGAGACACTTTGCCGCCCCGTTTAACGGAGACACCCAGGCCGCTCGCCTTGAGAACAGTAGGAAGCTCCAGTTTGTTCCTTCCTTCCTTAAAATATTTCATTTTTATTGATTTATTTGAGAGTAAGGGAGAGAAAGAGAGAAAGAGCATGCCAGGGCCCCCAGATGTTGCAAACAAACTCCAGATGTCTGCGCCACCTTGCACGTCTGGCTTACGTGGGTCCTGGGGAATCAAACCTGGGTCCTTTGGCTTTTCAGTTCAGGGCCTTAACCACTAAGCAATCTCTCCAGTCCAGGAAGTTGCTTTCTTGAAAGAATATCCTAGATTTGCTAATTTCTGAAATCTTGCTCTTCTTTTTTTTTGTTGTTGTTCATTTTTTTCATTTATTTATTTGAGAGCGACAGACAGAAAGAGGCAGACAGAGAGAGAGAATGGGCACGCCAGGGCCTCCAGCCACTGCAAATGAACTCCAGACGCGTGCGCCCCCTTGTGCATCTGGCTAACGTGGGTCCTGGGGAATCGAGCCTCAAATCGGGGTCCTTAGGCTTCACAGGCAAGCGCTTAGCTGCTAAGCCATCTCCCCAGTCTATCTTCTTTTCTTGTAAATTGTGGTGATCAAATCCAGGGCCTTGTGCACACTAAACAAACACTCTACCATTGAGCTGCAACCTCAGCTCTAAGGGTTTGTGCGCGGGGTGTATGTACTAGGGTGTGTGATGTGTTCATGTGTACAGGGGGCATGTGTGTGTTGGTACAGGTGCATGACGTGTGTGTCTATATGTAGAGTCCAGAGGGTGACATCGCTGTCTTTGTCAATTGTCCTTTATTTTTCTCCTTTCTCCAACTCCCAGTACGGAGATTATAGGCACTCACTTACTCACGACCATCCCTGGTAAATGGATGCTGGGGATCTAAACTTGGGCTCTTCTGCCATGACAAGCAATTTA
The DNA here is from genome assembly GCF_020740685.1 of Jaculus jaculus. Taxonomy (NCBI): domain Eukaryota; kingdom Metazoa; phylum Chordata; class Mammalia; order Rodentia; family Dipodidae; genus Jaculus; species Jaculus jaculus. Next base: position 92,350,537 of record NC_059112.1, on the reverse strand, counting down.
TCAACTGACCCTGCTCTCAAGCCCCAAGAAGTTAAAATTTTTTTAAAGTTTTATTTATTTATTTATTTGAGAGAGAGAGAGAGAGTGTGTGTGTGTGAGAGAGAGAGAGAGAGAGAGAGAGAGAATGGGCATGCCAGGGCCTCCAGCCACTGCAAACAAACTCCAGACACATGTGCCACCTTGTGCATCTGGCCTATGTGGGTCTCCTAGGAAATCGAACCTGGGTGCTTCGGCTTTGCAGGCAAATGCCTTAACTGGTAAGCCATCTCTCCAGTCCCCCAAGAATTTTGAAAAAGAATCTTAACTTACAGTTATTTGGGCCATCAAAGTCTAAGTTCAATCTCATTTCTCTAAACATACAATGAAAGCAACAGAATTTCACAGTTTGTTTCCACTGCTCTTCTTGAAATAGTTTGGATGCTGAGACTTGGTCTATTGGTGAATATTCTGGTGGCCCCTAAGTCATGAGTGAGCTGTCACCCATATGTGGTGAGATGAGAGTATTCTGAGAACACAGTAATGTTTCCATCACTAACTTGACCCAGTTCAAATCACAACCTCTTTTTTTTTCTTTATGGTTTTTCGAGGTAGGGTCTCACTCTGGCCCAGGCTGACCTCCCAAGTGCTGGGATTAAAGGCGTGCACCACCACGCCCAGCTACAACCTCTTTTTAACATCAGAATTAACCTCTCTCAAACATCACATCATTTTTTACTTTTTTTTAAAAATTATTTATTTATTTATTTGAGAGTGACAGACACAGAGAGAAAGACAGATAGGGGAGAGAGAGAGAATGGGCGCGCCAGGGTTTCCAGCTTCTGCAAACGAACTCCAGACGCGTGCGCCCCCTTGTGCATCTGGCTAACGTGGGACCTGGGGAACCGAGCCTCGAACCGGGGTCCTTAGGCTTCACAGGCAAGCGCTTAACCACTAAGCCATCTCTCCAGCCCCATTTTTTACTTTTAAATGTTGGCTCTCCAATTACACAAGAGTGAGGGTAGAGAATTATGTGTTTTAGACATCTTTTAGAATTATTTTATCTATCATCCATCTATTTAGACAGCTAGAGCTGTCTATCTATTTACCTATCCTCTATCATCTGACGATCATCTATCTATCTATCTATCTATCTATCTATCTATCTATCTATCTATCTATCTAATCTATTTACCTATGAGAGATAGATAGATGATAGAGAGAAGAAAGAGAAAGAGAAAGAGAGAGAGAGAGGATTGGTATGCCAGGGCCACTTGATGCTACAAACAAATTCCAGATACATATGTCACTTTGTGCAATTGGCTTTATGTGGGCACTGGGGCATCGAACCTGGGTGAGCATCAGCTATATAGTGAGTTTGGGGCCAGTTTGAAAAACATGAGATCGTCTTCAAAAAAGAAGAGCGAGATTGAAGGAGGGAGGTGCAGGACGAGGAGGAGGAATGATGCAAGGATCGCAAGGACCAGCAAGTGACTTTCAGCCACCATCCACAGCCTCCCCTCCACCCACCACTAACACAAGCGCCAACAAGCACCAGAGACCTGGGGAAGGGAGCTCACCTACACAGCACCTGGCACAGACTATCAGAGCAGTGACCCACCAACCCAGCCAGCCCACCTGAGCCCACAGCACAGCAAAGAGGGACCCAAGCAGGTATGCAGCATAATTGAGACAAAGGCCATCCCAAAAGGTAACTGGGATTGTAGCAGGTCAGTACCTGCCAAATAAGCCTGCTATACAGGCTTGCATTGGAAGTGTTAATTGCACCTTCGATGTCAGGTTAAATTACATGTTAAATCTGATGGATGGTCAGATTTGCCATTCTTAAATAAGCTATCTTTTGGGCTTGTTACTTGTTCCTGATTTACAGTGCCTTTGTCTCCTCTTCTGTCATTCACTGGGGAAGGGTCTCACTCGGTCCTTAGAACCCTCTACAGACCAGAAATCTCAGCCTCCCAGTGGGCAGGATTAAGGATGTGGGGCAACACACACCCTAAGAGATTGAGACTTTGTTAGAGGCTCTGTTGGTTGTAATACCTCCTCTTGCATAAATACTCTGTGCTGTTTTTCATTGAATGTGTACATTGTTTAGTTAAATTTTAGAATTTGCCTTTATTTTGTTCCACCCAGCCTACTAGAATACTCTCATAGCAGGCAAACCCAACACCTAGAGTCACTTTTGTGGTTACTCTGAGAGTCTTAAATGCCACACCTAGAGCCTTAAATTTCTACCTGAAGATACATAACACAAAATTGATTGGTACATCTAATAATACTGCAGATAATTAGAAAACCCAAGCATTAGATTAATGAAGAATGAAAAAATTTCTACATTATAATACAAGAAACACAAAAATTGGCACAATATAAATCCACCAAAAAGTATAAACCCATCAGAAATGACATCCTGTGAGACTGATTTAGAGGAAATGCCTGAGAAAGATTTCAAAAGAATGATTATAAATATGCTCAAAGGAATCAAAGAGAAAATCAAAGAAGACACAGGAAACCAATTTAATGCAATAAGGAGGTCAATACAAGACATGAATAAGGAAATAGAAACAATAAAGAAAAACCAGTCAGAAATACTAGCAATGAAAACCATAGTCAGCCAAATAAAAAACTCTGTAGAAAATCTCACCAGTAGAATGGCTGGAGAGAACAGAATATCTAAACTAGAAGACCAGGTGGCAGATATAATACAGTCCAACAAAAAGAAATAAAGCTAATAGGAAGATATTAATGGGAATTGTAAGATATTCAGGACACTATGAAAAGATCAAACATAATAATTCAGGGTATAGTAGAAGAAGAATTTCACTCCATTGCAAATGAACCCCAGACGCGTGCACACCCTTGTGCATCTGGCTAACATGGGTGCTGGGGAATCAAACCTGGGGCCTTTGGCTTTGTAGGCAAAATCCTTAACCGCTGAGCCATCTCTCCAGCCCTCAGGTTAACTTTTATATTACTTACACTTACCAGAAACAAGGAGAGGGGCTGGAGGGATGGCTCAGCGGTTAAGCACTTGCCTATGAAGCCTAAGGACCTTGGTTCAAGGCTTGATTCTCCAGGACCTACATTAGTCAGATGCACAAGGGGGCGCACGCATCTGGAGTTTGAATTTGCAGTGGCTGGAGGCCCTGGTGCGCCCATTTTCTCTCTCACTCTCTGCCTCTTCCTCTGTCTGTCACTCTCAAATAAATAAATAAATAAAAAATAAACAAAAAATTTTTTTAAAAAGTGAACCTGATATGATATAGTTCCATGTACAAATAAGGTCTTTGAAAAGTAATCTGTATAGGAAGAAAAGAGGGAGGTTATCCTGAGAGTCACTTTGTTTTGTTTTATTTTGTTTTCTGAGAGTCACTTTTAATTTTTTTTTTTTTTTTCTCACTCTAGCTCATGCTAACCTGGAATTCACTCGGTAGTCTCAGGGTGGCCTCAAACTCACTGCGATCCTCCTACCTCTGCCTCCCGAGCGCTCGGCTTAAAGACGTGCACCCCCATGCCCAGCCTCACCTTTCAATTTTGTTGCTGGTTGATTTTGAGAATTGCTTATGGTTTTAGGTTCCTAAACATACATACAAGTTCAGTAAAGTTTTAGGTTGGGTTTGTTTTTGATTGAAGGTCTTTCATTAGCCCAAGGATGGTCTAAGACTTAAAATTCTTCTACTTTGGCCTCCCCAGTACTAGGATTAAAGGCACATGTTACCATGCCCTGGGAAATTTTAGAGTTTAAATAAGCAATTTAGGACTTTGTGAGATTATAAATTCTGCAGTCTTCTTGATCTTCTCATTATGATGTGCATTATAGCAATAGGTCACATGAATATAAAACCTTTGCAAACAAATGATTCTGAGCATCTCTACTCCCATCATAGCGGGCAGAGCCAAACATAGCAAATGAGACTACACTGCCTGTATTGAAAGAGGCCCTGAGAGCACTTTCATCTTAAGATTGATGTGGCATACCCTTTTTAAAAATCATATTTTGTTTTTATTTTTTATTTATTTATTGGTTTTCCATGGTAGGGTCTCAGCCTAGCTCAGGCTGACCTGGAATTCACTCTGTAGTCTCAGGGTGGCTTTGAACTCATGGTGATCCTCCTACCTCTACCTCCCAAGTGCTGGGATTAAAGGCGTGCACCATCACACCCGGCATAAAAATTTTTCATTTTATTTTTATTTTTTATTTTAGAGAGAGCAAGAGACAAAGAGAGAGATAGAATTGGTGCAACAGGGCCTTAGCCACTGAAATTGAATGCCAGATGCTTGCACCACCTAGTGGTCATGTGTGACCTTGCACTTGCCTCATCACTATGCGTCTGGCTTACATGGGATCTGGAGAGTAAAACATGGGTCCTTAGGCTTCTCAGGCAAGCACCTTAACTACTAGACCACATCTTCAGCTCCTCCTCCCCCCCCCTTTTTTAAGACAGGATCTTTTCTAGTCCAGGCTGACCTAGAATTCACTATTTATTCTCAGGGTGCTCTCAAACTTACAACAACCCTCCTACCTCTGCCTCCAGAGTGTTGGGATTAAAGGTGTGCACCACCATGCCTGGCTCTCCAGCCCTTTTTAAAATATGTTTTGTTTTGATTTTTGCTTTTCGAGGTAGGGTCTCACACTGGCCCAGGCTGACCTGGAATTAACTATGTAGTCTCAGGTTGGCCTCGAGCTTATGGCAATCCTCCTACCTCTGTCTTCCAAGTGCTGGGATTAAAGACATGCATCACCATGCCTGGCTTAAAAAATTTTTTGAGACAGGGTCTCATGCATCCCGGGCTGGCTTTGCACTCCACATGTGGCCAATGATAACCTTGAACTTCTGACACCCCCATCTCTACCAATCGATTACTGGGTTTTTCAGGCGTAAGCCTCCATGCCCAGATATGATACTGGAAATCAAACCCAGGGCTTCATGTATGTTAGGCAAGCAATTAAGCTACAATCCCAATACCATTTTCCATACCTTTTAAAAAGATTTATTTTTATTTATTTATTTAGTAGGGACAGAGAGAGAGAGGGAGAGAGAAAGCAGGAATGAGTGCACCAAGGCTTCTAGGCACTGCAAACAAACTCCAGGCATATCCACCACCATGTGCATTTTGCACTACATGGGACCTAAAGAATCAAACTTGGGTCCTTAGGCCTTGCAGACATGCACCTTAACCGCTAAGCCATCTCTCCAGCCCTTTCATACTTTTTTTTGGGGGGGGGTGGTGGTGGTGTGATTTGAGGGTCTCTTTCTAGCCCAGGCTGACCTGGAATTCACTCTGTAGTCTCAGGCTGGCCTCAAACTCACAGTGATCCTCCTACCTCTGCCTCCCGAGTGCTGGGATTAAAGGTGTGCATCACCACACCCGGCTTCTTTCATACTTTTAATAACACCTTCCTACACTGGGCATGATGGTGCATACCTTTAATCCCAGCACTTGGGAGGCAGAGGTAAAAGGATCCTTGTTAGTTTGAGGCCAGCCTGAGAATACACAGTGAATTCCAGGTCAGCTTGGGCTAGAACAAGACTATTGTAGTCAGGTTCGCATTGCTGGCAGCTTGTGGGTAGAAAAAGTTTGTCTTACAGACTCAAGGGGAAGCTCCATGGCAGGGAAAACAATGGCATGACCAGGGGGTGGACATCACCTCATGGCCAACATCAGATGGACAATAGGAACAGGAGAGTGTGCCAAACACTGGCAAGGGGACACCGGCTATAACACCCATAAGCCTGCCCGCAACAATACACTGCCTCCAGCAGGTGTTAATTCCCAAATCTCCATCAGCTGGGAACCTGACATTCAGAACACCTATGTTTATGATAGACACCTAAATCAAATCACCACAGAGACCGTACCTTAAAAAAAACTACAAAAAATTCCTGAATTTATCTCATGATATATGATGACCATTTTCAACAAATTTATTTCTCAGTTTATTTTTGCATATATAACAAACTATACTTAGCTGTAAATTTAAAGCAAATTTCTAAAAAAAAAAAAAGAAATGACACCCTGAGATGACAGAGTTAATTCCAGGTCAGCCTGGACCAGAGTGAGACCCTACCTCGAAAAACCAAAAAAAAAAAAAAAAAAAGAAAAAAAAAAAGAAATGTTAAACAAATTAAATTTTTGCACTGAATCCTGAACTGTCCTTTTTCATGTAGATGTTTTTATATAGATGTTTTCATGTTGTGTAAAATATGATTCCTATATTTTTGGGTTTCAAAGCCAATAAAGCTTCAAAAAAAATTCCAGAGAAATATGCAGAAAACTGTTATTTAGAAGATACTTAGGGATGAAGAGACAGTTTAGCGGTTAAGGCACTTGCCTTTAAAGCCTAAGGACTCATGTTGGACTCTCCAGGTCCCACATAGGCCAGACACACAAAGCATGCAAGGTCGCACAGGTCACGCATGCGTACAGGACTGCGCATACGTCTGGATTTCGATTGTAGTGGTTGGAGGCCTTAGCGACCAATTCCCTCTCACTCTCTTTCGCTTTCTCTCATAAAAAGCATATATATATATATATACATACACACACACATATATGTTTTTAAAAAACTATTTATTTGACAGTGACAGAGAAAGAGGCAGATAGATAGATAGATAGATAGATAGATAGATAGATAGATAGATAGATAGCAAGTGAGAGAGAGAGAGAGAGAGAGAGAGAATGGGCACGCCAGGGCCTCCAGCCACTGCAAACTAACTCCAGATGTGCGCACCCTCTTGTGCATCTGGCTAATGTGGGTTCTGGGGAATCGAGCCTTGAACCAGGCTTCACAGGCAAGTGCTTAACCGCTAAGTTATCAAATTGTCAGCGATGGGAAGAGTCTGGCTAGTCAACATGTTCTTGTCTCCTTTTCCTTCTTCCCTCTTCCTTCCTCCTTCCTTTCATTTCTCTTTCTGTCTCCTTCCTTCCCTCCCTCCCTCCCTCCCTTCCTTTCTTCCTTTCTCCTCCTCCCTTCCCTTTCTTCCTTCCTTCCTTCCTTCCTTCCTTCCTTCCTTCCTTCCTTCCTTCCTTTCTTTCTTTCTTTCTTTCTTTCTTTCTTTCTTTCTCATACTGAGGATTGCACCATAAGGTCGCAGCCCTCATTTCACTTTTTATTTTGAGATAGGGTCACTACGTTGCTCATGCTGGCCTTGAACTTGTCTCAGCCTTCTTGAGTTGCTGGAATTACGGGCCAGTGTCACCATGGTGGCTTAACTGGTGTTTGTGATTAAGCTTCTCCACGGGCTGGGCATTCTCCAGAAGTTTTGCTACAACGTGCATGAGTTCCCGCCTCCCATCTGGCTTTCCTCTCAGGCCTCTGGCTGTCTCCGAGTAGCTGGCATCTTGAGCATGATGCAAAGGCAGCGCTTGGACCTGGAGTTACTCTCAGCACATCCTCCAGGTTTCCTCAAGAGGGTTCGGCAACAGCCTCAAAAACTCCCTAAAAATAGAGCACGAACAGCCTACAACCAGCAAGCTATCGTTCAGTCCAACCGCAATTGCCAAATCTTGTTCAAGGCTCCTCTGTGCTTTTGTCTGCACACTGAGAGACATGTGCCAGGGAGGAGGAGGATGGAGAGGAGGAAGGGAGTCTGCACGGTGTCCCATGCAGCGACACCCCACACGGAAATACGGACAGAATAAATCATCCATGTCCAGGGCGTTGTCATGCAACATTAAATTCTACCCAGCTGCTCCAGATGTTTCCATTTCATTTGAATCCTGCCGCTTTACGAAGCTGGGAAAGCTGTGGTATATACTGAGTGCTGTATGCATTATTCTAAAAAAAGGAACTCTTTTTTTCCCCCCGTCTTTAGTAGCTTTAGTACTAGAACTATCCAGGAGGTCAGAAACCACGTCTGTCACGTTCAATGCTGAATTTCCTAACTCAAACTCCGCACTTGATACCTCATAGGTGCCCCACACATTCAAGATCAAGGAATAATGGTTCCAACATAACATGATTGCAATTGTGTAAAAAGCAAAATGTCTAACGGATACTTATTGTTCTTTTTCTTTTTTCTTTTTTCTTTTTTTTTGTTGTTGTTTGTTTTGTTTTTTGGAGTAGGGTTTTACACTAGCCCACGCTGACCTGGAACTCACTATGTAAGTTCAGGATGGCCTTGAACTTATGGCGACCTTCCTACCTCTGCCTCCTGAGGGCTGGGATTAAAGGCGTGCACCACCATGCCCTGCTTGTTATTTTTATGTGTATTTATTTATTTGAGAGAAAGGGGCAGAGAGAGAGAATGGGCACATCAGGGCCTCTAGCTACTGCAAACAAATGAACTCCAGACCCATGTGTCCCCGTGTGCATCTGGCTTCTGTGGGTACCAGGGAATTGAACCTGGGTCCTTTAGCTTTGCAGGCAAGCACCTTACCTGCTAAACCATCTCTCCAGCCCCAATGGACTATTTTCTGTTGCTCAAAATTCAAAACATAAAAGGGTAGAGGTAGGAAGATTGCTGTGAGTTCAAGGGCACCCTGAGACTACATAGTGAATTCCAGGTCAGCCTGGGCTAGAGCAAAGCTACCTCACCGTTTTCTTCTTTTCCTCTATATATCCCTATACTCCTATACTCCTATACTCAATAGTTTCCACCTTCACATGGGGGTGTTATTAGTTTCTTGTGTAGCTTTCTAGAAATTGGGCTCAAGACAGTGTGGTGCTGGGGATCAAACCCAAGACTTTGTTCACGCTAGTCAAGCACTCTCCTTGTCTCTGGAAAACCTTTCCTCTGGGGAGACACGAACACATAATTTCTCAGTCTGCCCAAGACAGGGCACAGACAAGAGACCAAAGGTTTTGGCGAACCACTGAGTTTACTGAGGTTACTTACAGGGCAGGGCGAGGGGCCGCTTACAGGGATACTAGATGAGAAACTCAGCCATACCTTGAGAAGTCTCATCCCAGCCTGGGTGGCAACCTCCGCATAGCTGCTCTGAGTCGAAAGGCAGCTACATGACCACAAAGCAAGCCCTCCTCAGTACAGATGAAGACTCAGGGAGGCTGGATCCATGAATCTCTCCCCAGAGCAGTGGTTTCCCCTTATACAGCCTACAGTGGGGCCTTGCAACCCTTTCCCAGACTTATTGACTTCCTGAGTCTCTACAACTTCCTTCCTCCACCGAAGGCTTCCCCCGCAGGAAGGAATGGTTTCAGTTTCTTCTTCCTCTCTTCAGGAGAGAATATTTATTTATTGATTGATTGATTGATTGATTGACTTTTCGAGGTAGGGTCTCACTTTAGTCCAGGCTGACCTGAAACTCACTATGCAGTCTCAGGGTGGCCTTGAACTCACAGAGATCCACCGACCTCTGCCTCCCGAGTGCTGGAATTAAAGGAGTGTGCCACCAGGCGCGGCATTTTATTTTATTTATTTATTTAACAGAGAAAGAGGGAGAGAGAGAGAGAGAGGCAGAGAGAGAGAGAGAATGGGCACGCCAGGGTCTCCAGCTATTGCAAACGAACGCCAGATGCACGCGCCCCCTTGTGCATCTGGCTTACATGGGTCCTGGGGAATCGAACCTGGGTCCTTTGGCTTTGCAGGCAAGCACCTCAAATGCTAAGCCATCCTTCCAACCCCGAGAATATTTAAATTCAGAGGAATCTGCTGAAAAATGGACTTAATGTGTACTTTAAGAAGCATTGTTTATTATTTATTTGAGAGTGAGTGAGAGAAAGAAATAGGCAGATAGAGAATGGGCACATTGCCAGGGCATCCAGCGGCTGCAAATCAACTCCAGATGCATGCCCCACCTTGTGCATTGGGCTTATGTGGGTCCTGGGAGTCCAACTTGGGTCCTTTGGCTTTGCAGGCAAGCACCTTAATCACTAAGCCATCTGTTCGGCCCAATATGTGCTTTATAATTTTAACATTATTATTTTGTAGAGCTTTCCTTAATTTTATTTTACTTTTTAGTTTTTTGAGGTAGGGTTTCACTGTAGCTCAGATTGACCTGGAAATCACTACATACTCAGGGTGGCCTCAAACACCTGACAATCCTCCTACCTCTGCCTTCCAAGTGTTGGGATTAAAGACATGCACCACCACGCCTGGCTCTCTTTAGATTTTTTTTTTTTTTTATGGGTTCGTATTCTGGGGCACGAATATACCATACTTCATTTAAACAATTTCTTATGAAAGTCATTTAAGTTGTTTCGGATTCCTTACAATTACAGATGAGGAGTCTATGAAGGATTTGGTGTTTGTCGCTCTCCACATGTGTGAGTATAACATTATATCAGCCAGTCCTGGGACTGGGCGATGGTCCCGTGGATAAAGCACTTGCCCACCCAGCCTGAGGACCTGAGCTCTGATCTCTGTCACGCATGTAAATACTTGGTTGACAGTAAAACGCTTGGATTCCCAGCACAGGGGATCCTGAGCAAGCCGGCTTATTTAGACTAGTCAAACGGATGAGCTCTGGGATCAAGTAAGAGACCCTATTTCAGCAACTACTGGGATGACCTAAAACTTATCAAAGTGCAGAAAATGATTGACAGTGGGGGTGTTCAGCACGAAAAGAGACATTTCTACCCCTCCCCCCATGGCTTAGAGACCACTGAAGAAGAGGTGGTAGAAAGAATGTAAGAGGCAAACGAGTGCTTTAAAATGTTGTCTTGCAGACCCCAAGTGGCATGGCATTCATGACCTCACAAAGGCTGGTGTTACCTACATAACACCTGCATAATGGGGGGAGAAACAAAACAAAACAAAAGCCAGGCATGGTGGGCGACGGCTGTGAGTTCAAGGCCAGCTGAGACTCCATAGTGAATTCCAGGTCAGCCTGGGCTACAGCGAGACCCGACCTCAAGAAAACAAAAGAAAAAAATGATGACATCAAAGTAGAAGGACTAGTTAGAAAAAAAGAAAAGGTTCCAGCCAGGCGTGGTGGCGCACACCTTTAGTCCCAGCTCTCGGGATTGCCGTGAGTTCAAGGCCACCCTGAGACTACATAGTGAATTCCAGGTCAGTGTGGACTAGAGTGAAACCCTACCTTGAAAAACAAAACAAACAAATAAAAAAAATGAAAAAAAAAGAGGCGGTTCCGTGAAGGGGGTCTATAGGAGGGGTGCAAAGGACAGTGGGAGGAGGGGTGTATGATAAGGGCACACTGTGTGAATGAATGGAGGTTCCCAATAAATAGTGCAAAAAAAAAAAAAAAACAGTCTAGAGAGATGAAGGAGCTCTCCAACTCAACTTCTGGCTTCCACATGCACTTGCACACATATGCACATACATCCACACACACATGCACCCAATACACATGCAAAACATGCATATGGATATGTACATATACACAGACACAAATCAATTCCTAGTTGTAAGGCGGCTAATTAAAATGCACGCATTTCTTCAAGAGGCCACAGTACACCCATATTCTCTTTCTCTCAAATAAATGAATAAAAAAATACATATATTTTTAGAAAGTATTCATTTCCAAGTTTTATATTGTCAATAGTCTCTGGAATGGTTTCAACTTTTTGTTTTTTTTAAGGTAGGTTCTCGCTCTAGCCCAGACTTTCCTGGAATTCATTATGTAGTCTCAGACTGGTCCAGACCTCACAGTGATCTTCCTATCTCCGCCTCCCACATGCTGGGATCAAAGGCGTAAGACACCACTCCAGGCTCAACTATTTATTTATTCTTAAACTTTATTTATTTATTTATTTGAATGAGAGACGGGGGAGAGGGAGAGAACAGGCATGCCAGGGCCTCCAGCCACTGCTAACAAACTCCAGATGCATGCGTCATCTTCTACAACTGGCTTATGTGGGTCCTAGGGAATTGAACCTGGGTCCTTAGGCTTCACAGGCAGTGTTAACTGCTGAGCCATCTCTCCAGCCCTCAACTATTTATTTTTAAAATTTTCTGGAAAAACTATTGAGGGCTGGAGAGATTGCTCTGTGGTTAAAGGCACTTGCTTACAAAGTCATCAGGTTCAATTCCCCAGCACCAATGTAAAGCCAGGTGCAGAGAGTGGCACATGCATCTGGAGTTGGTCTGTTTGCAGCAGCAGGCGGCCTTGGCATGCCCATTCTCTCTTCCTTCCCCCTCTCTTTCCATCTCTCTCAGATAGATAAAACAATAAAAGAAGAAAATCTACTCAGTCAACTAATTGTGTTCAGTAGTCACACTGCAGAGAACGGAATCTGATTGCCCATGGGAATCAATTTCACAATCATCATTTCATCAACATTACGTCTCCTACTAGTCCAGACACCCGAAACCACCCACCCATCATAATGTCAGCAGAGCACCCTCAGAGAATTCCTATATGACAAGCAACCCCAGTTGCTTATTTTATGGGTGTAATGGTTACTAACAATAGCCTCTGGGGATGGTAGAGCGTGTCCCTTGTTCTTGTGCGACCTTCTCTCTGTCAAAAATGGAACTGACATCCTGTAGCCTTTATTTTTACTGTTCTAAACTGTGGAACACTGTTTACAGTGTTACACAGCATCTTAGTGTCATAAGGAGAGAGAGGAGAAAGAAAAGAAACTTAACTCTGTACAGTTTTACCTTTTTGTTTGTTTGTTGTTGTTGTCTTTTGTTTTTGTTTTTGCTTTCGAGGTAGGGTCTCACTCTAGCTCAGGCTGACCTGGAATTCACTATGGAGTCTCAGGGTGGCCTCGAACTCATTGCGATCTCCCTACCTCTGCCTCCCAGGTGCTGGGATGAAAGGTGTGCGCCCCCGCCCCCAGCCCCAGTTTTACGTTTTATAAAATACTCTGGGAATATATAATAGAGATTTCAATGGAAACCTGCAATCACTATGTATGAACTGGGCCCTGCTGACGGAGTGAATTCTGGCGGGGGGGGGGGGGGGGGGGGGGGGGGGGGGGGGGGAACCGCGCAGATGAAGCGCTGTGAATAAAAGCGCATTGTGCTCTGTGGGTGCATGCTGACCGACCCCCCCCCCCCAAAAAAAAAGAAACACACAGAACTAGATACAGGCCTGGGGAAGTGTCTCCACTTTCAAGATGAAGTTCCACTGATGTCTATCTCTGTGGACTCCAGGAAGGGGGGGGGGTCAGTGATCTAGAGGGGAAGGGGTTTTTCCTCCAGGTTTTCAGCATGCACCAGCTGCCTTCCTCTGTCTTTGTGGAAGGTCATATCATCTCAGGAAACCCACACACGTCCGTGGGTCGTGAATGCACGCATGGCCGGGACAGCAAGACATGAGGAAAAGGGAGGAGGCAAGGGCTCCGCAGAAACAATTAAGAACAGAGCAGTGGGAAGTCAGGAATGTTCGCCTCCTTAACGTGGAACATACCAGAAATGCCACGGCCTTCAGCGCCAGGATGCCCTTGGTCAGAGACGCTGAACTTCGCAGCCATGATTGAGTCACCCAACTGCGGAAGCCGGGGTCTGTGCAGCCCCCAGCCTCGGCTGGCACCCAGCGCCTGCATTTCAACTGAGCATTTTAACCTGTGAACACACTAGAATTTCACCATATTTTCCTCCCCTCATCTTCTTTTGCTCCCTCCCCATGTGTTCCATGGAACCCCTTCTCTTTCCAAGTAGTCCTTCTTCTGTTTTTAATGCCTCCTTTTTTTCTTTTTTTTAAAACATTTGGCTTTCTGGGCCTTTATTTATTTATTTATTATTTATTTATTTATTTATTTATTTATTTATTTATTTATTTATTTATTTATTTTGAGACACAGTCTCATTCTAGTCCAGGCTGACCTGAACTCCACTCTGTAGTCCCAGGCTGGCCTAGAACCCACAGGTGATCCTCTTCCTTCAGTCTCTTGAATGCTGGGATTCAAGGTATGTGCCACCATTCTCAGCTTAATTCAACGATGCCTCCGTTTTGTCATCCTCCACGAGCTATGTCAGAATGTTGAGGGATTCAGGCTGGAGAGAGATGGCTCAGCCGTTAAGGAGCTTGCTTGCAAAGTCTAAGGTTCTGAGTTCAGTTTCCCGGTACCCACGTAAAGCCATATGCACAAAGTGGTTCATGCATCCGGAGTTCTTTTGCAGCGGCTGGAAGTTCTGCCAAACTCACTCTCTGTGTTTCTCTCTCTCTCTCGTAGATAAATAAATAAATTAATTAATTAATGAATAAAATGTTGACGGACTCAGTCTTGTGCAAATCTTACGGAGGTAATAATATTCACTGTGAGGTCGTAGACACAGAGGACATTCGGACACTGCGTATCAAGTGACTCAGGAAATAGGATCGTATATGTCCCAGAGCCTGAGACTTAATGTACTCTTCACTAGCAGATAGACTGAGCTTGATGGAAAACCCAAGGTATTAAGTAAAAAAACACAACAAAAACCCACAAAACAAAACAAGAATTTGGACAGAATATGATTATGAACAGGAGAATATTTTCCACTGTTAATTTCCTTCTGTGTCTTCTTTTTTCTCTAGCCCAGCCTGGCCTTGAACTCCCAATGTAACCAAAGCTGACCTTGAACATCAGCCTCTACCCATCATGCTCGAGGATTATAGATCTGCACCAGGTTTATGTGATAATAGATGGAACCCAGGGCTTTGTACATGCCTCCAACCAGCATGTTAACTGTTAATTCTGTCAATAAATTCCAGTGACTCTTCCAATGAAAAAACACCCCCCCCTCTTCTTCTTGGTAACATGCATTTCAGGGCAAGAATGAAAAAAGTAGCTGGTAAAAGAAGAGAGAATGGTTTTTTTTTTTTTTTGTTGTTGTTGTTTGGTTTGGTTTGATTTTTTGAGGTAGGGTCTCACTTTAGCCCAGGCTGACCTGGAATTCACTATGTAGTCTCAGGGTGGTCTTGAACTCATGGCGATCCTCCTACCTCTGCCTCCCAAGTGCTGGGATTAAAGGCGTGCGCCACCTCACCCGGCAAGAGAAAGCTTTTTGAGATCTATGATCTCAAATTCCTGGCCTCTACTCCCCAAGTGCTGGGATTAACAGGCATGAGCCACCACACTCATCAGTGATGTGCTTAAGGTTGCCCCATAAATTTTCCAGGCACACTAGCTCATTTCTGTCACCCCACTGTCTGGCTACATCACAGATTACTAACTACTCACCTACTCAAAGACATCTTAATTCTTTCAAGTTTTGGCGATCATCAATAAATGGGCTAGAGTGAGACCTTACCTCAGAAAAACAAACAAACAAAAACCAAAAGAAGCGATAAAATAAACGTACAGGTAAGGGAGGTGTCAGCAAATGACAGTCAGCACACTACCCAGATCCACATAGCTGGGAAACGCAGAGCAGGATATAAACCTGTTCACGTAGCTTCAGAGGCCAATGAGCTATTAATTATATTTGCAAACCTTAAAACGGTGCCTAAGACACTCTCTTTTGATACTTTCTGGTGACTCAAAATGATTATGATATAGAAATTCGGAAACTTCAGGGGAAAAATTGCATATATAATAGGGTTTCAATCTTGAAAACGTCTACAGAAAAAATAAACAAAGATGAAAGCCAGGGGATGGAAAGGTCTTTGGGGGTCAGAAGTAGGAAGGGCATGGAGGAATTACATGAAACTAATGTCAACATGAGTCAGTTCTATAGGAACTTTCCTCCTGGATAGCATTCTGTAAGATATATCCATCAACACGGGGAAGGGGAGACCCAAACAAAAGAGCCCCATGGGAGGTAGAGAAAGCTTCATCCTAAAACCATGGGCTTTAGCTCGTAAATCCCAGGGTCAGAGTTAGTTTGCCCCCCCACAACAGTGGGCTGTTGATCAAGGCGATGCATGAGGTCCCCAGAATAATGCAGGACATAGGACATTGCCAAAACACTTGGTCTCTTGTCAGAGCTAAAAGACAAGACTCTATTGCTGAAGACACCCCAACCCGCTGTCACAGGACATGGGAATATTACGCTGGAACTGAAAGGGAAACTAGCTTCCTCCTGACCAGACCTCGCAGTGTGGAAAGTCCTATGGGAGCTGGTGGAGGATAATAGTTTCCAAGAGAGTGAGTAAGCAGGAGATCCAGCCGGATAAGAAATCAATCAGCCAAGCAAGAAGTGCACTCCTGTGTACTAGTGGCAGACAGCTATGTGGGTAAACAGCAACCCTCGGATTTGTCATGAGACCCACTCAATGGGGGGAACTCATATCTAGTACTGAGAACCAAGCCAGATCCGAAGGACAGACTCCAGAGAGAACCTCCACTGCTCTTTGGCTAAGAAGAGTAGGCATGCACATAAACAAGTCTCTCTAATCACCGTGCTTATCCCCTTATCACCACTGCAGAGGAAGCAGTGACACTATACTGCTCTCACTGCTAGCCTGACAACCAGTCCAAGGAAGCTTGCGACAGACACTGTGGTCACTCAAATTTCATCGAAACAAAGATCCAGAGGCTGCAGAGAACTCAACACTAAAACATATTTCTAATAGGCCTGCCATGGTTCAGGGAACATTGCCAAAAAAAGGGGTGGAAAGAGTGTTAAGGCCTTGGAGTGGGTGGGATTACCCAGAGACATCACTCCCCTCCATCACAGAGAATCACTGAGACCCTTAGGACCTCATAAAGAATACCAATAACCCCACAGAGGAGGATCCTCAGTAGAACAGGGGTGGGGCAGAGGGGATATAAGAGTATAACCTGCCGGGCATGGTGGCGCACACCTATAATCCCAGCACTCTGGAGGCAGAGATAGAAGGATGGCTGAGAGTTTGAAGCCACCCTGAGACTCCATAGTGAATTCCAGGTCAGCCTGGACTAGAGGGAGACCCTACCTCAAAAACCAAACCAAAACAAAACCACAGCAAAAAGAGTACAACCTTTTAATAAAAAGTAAAGGTAATAATAACTCCTTAATGAAAAAAGGGAAAGACTGAAATGAAGTGCTTGATAGTTATCTCCAAATCAGAAATGTACTAGTGTGTATTGCACACCTAAGGTCCTAGTGCGCAGGAGGATGAGGCAGGAGGATTTCTGAAAGTCAGTTTGTGCTGACTACATAGTGAATTTCAGGCTGGCCAAGGATACATTCCAAAATTCTGTTTCAAAAAAAACAACAAAAAACAAAAAACCAACCACAAAAAGGTAAAATTGTGATTTTTTTTTTTTTTTGGCGTACATCTTTGATATTGTATGCATTTCTTCAATTAATGTGCACTCCTCTCATATTAAAAAATCAACCAGGGGCTGGAGAGTTGGCTTAGCGGTTAAGTGCTTGCCTGTGAAGCCTAAGGACCCCGGTTCGTGGCTCGTTTCCCCAGGTCCCACGTTAGCCAGATGCACAAGGGGGCGCACGCATCTGGAGTTCGTTTGCAGTGGCTGGAAGCCCTGACACGCCCATTCTCTCTCTTGCTCTCTGCCTCTTTCTCTCTCTCTCTCTCTCTCTGTCGCTCTCAAATAAATAAATAAAAATAAATTAAAAAATAATAAAGGCGTGTGCCACCAGGCCTGACCAATTAAAAAAAAAATCAACCAATGAATAAAATAAACTGATATCTCATTTACTTGCTTTCCCCCCAACCTTGTTGACTATCTCACTCTAGCCGGGGCTGACTTGGAACTCGCTCTGCAGCCCCAGGCTAGCCTTGAACTCTTGGTGCTCCTACCTTGGCCTCCTGAGTGCTAGGATTAAAGGTGTATACCACCACACCTGGCTTAGTTACATTTTAATAAATCTATCCTAATTATCTGTTGTAAGAAAAGCATTACTGTAGCTTTGGAAGGGTTGATCGTGAAGTGCTTTATTTATTTATTATTGTTATTTTATTATTTATTTATTTATTTTTGGTTTTTCGAGGTAGGGTTTCACCCTAGCCCAGACTGGAGTTCACTATGTAGTCTCAGGGTGACCTCGAACTCCTCCTACCTCTGCCTCGCTCCTGACTGTTGGGATTAAAGGCGTGCGCCACCACGCTTGGCCCATGAAGTGATTTCATTCAGTGGTCTGGCTAATGCTTTAAATTTACTCAACAGCACCCAGTTTAAGAGGTGTTATACCTACATTTCAGCACTTGGAAGTTGATGAAAAATTCACTATGTTCCCAAGGAAATAATATCTACTTATAAAGTTTTATGGAGAAACATTTCAAGGGTAAACTTTTATAACATTATCATTCTATTTATTTATTTATTTATTTTGGCTTTTCGAGGGAGGGTCTCACTCTGGTCCAGGCTGACCTGGAATTAACTCTGTAGTCTCATTGTGGCTTCGAACTCATGGAGATCCTCCTGCCTCTGCCTCCCGAGTGCTGGGATTAAAGGCGTGCACCACCACGCCCAGCTAACATTATCGTTTTATTTTTTCCCCAAGTTTTATATACATATATATATATATATATATGCTTGTTGGCCACAGGATCCCTGACCCTAACTCTAGCAGAGGTCCTGGGAGTATGTGGTTGATGATGGACTGATCTGTGGTGAACCAGGGATTGAACGTAGTGCCTTACATACACAGGCAAATGATCTACCACTTAGCCACACCCTCATTCTCGGGTTGGGGGGCGGGGACACTCAGGTCCCACCTCAACCTGGCTGCAGAGACACTCACCTGGCCCTCTGCTCCTGCACAGTCTACCCTGCATGCTTCCTGCTTATCTGACCACATGTGGCTACTGGATCTTTATGCCCCAACACTTCTTGCCATAAACTGGCTCATTCAGTGCCCTGGAGAAAAAGCCCAAGCGTGCTCTCCAGATGGTCTCATCACTCAAGAATACACTCTGGAGCGCCAGGAATGTTTCCCTGGGGTGAACAATACCTGTGTGCATTGAGCAGCTGCCATAAAACTAGGCACATGATGACATTTGTCATTTTCATCAACTTGGTTATTCTTGCCACTTTTGTGGTGGTAGTCATTAATGCTCTCCAGGGGGCTAAGTCCCTCAAAATGAGGGTTTAAATAATTTACTCCAGGTCCCAAGGTAGGTAAATGTATGAAAACTGTTAGGGCTACAATCCAAGTCTAATTCCATCATTCTTGTTCTCTCAATGCCTCTATGCTATTTCTGTGCTTAAATGATGGTCTTTTTTTTTTTCTGTCGTCTTCATGACTCAAGGTTGTCACAATGACTGCTCTTAGAGTGCTGTGTGAAGGGTGGCGTCTTCAGTGGCCACGGGTTTATAGGGCTTTTCTCTCTACCTTCTCATAATGAGGCCAGCAAGTGCCTCTCTCCTGCTTTTGAATGTGCCAGGCTCATTATGTTTTCTGATACATAACTTCTGATTTTAAGCACGATGGGTTGGAATTTGTTAACCACAGGTGTTAATGAGGTACATCTCAGAAAGATTCAGCCGGCTCGGAGGGCAGGTCCAGAGGACTTCTCTGGCATGTTCTTTGAGCATGTGACTGTTAAAGGGCGTGCTTCCCATGCTTCGGTTCCATCCACATTCCATCCAGCTGAGAGTGCTTCAGACATAAGAAGTGACACCCACGAAGGCCACACCACCCTGAATGCGTCTGATCTCCGAAGCTAAGCAGGGTTGACCTTTTGCCTCCATTCCCTCTGCTCCAGTATTTTTGTTTAGTTTTGTTTGAGTCAGGGTCTTGCTCTAGTGCAGGCTGACCCGTAATTCACTACGTCTCCATCTAGCCCAGGCTGGCCTCAAACTCACGACAATCCTACCTCAGCCTCTGGAGAACTGGAATGTTCAAAGGTGCATGCCACCATGCCCAACTGGGTTTCTTTTCTCTTTTCTTTTCTCCCCACCCCCTTCTTGAGACAGGGTCTCTAGTCCAGGCTGGCCTCAAATTCACTATGTAGCTGAGGATGAACTTGAACTTCTGATCCACTTCTTCTGCCGCTTAGTGCTGTGATTATAGGCAAGCAATACTACGTCCAGTTCCTACAGTGCTAGGGGGAAACCAAGGGCTTCGTGCATGTTAGACTCCAGCCCTACGTTCCAAACTTTATTCATTTCTTTTTATAGACATTTTATTTATTTATTTGTTTATTTGAGAGAGAGAGGGAATGGGTGCGCCAGGGCCTCTAGCCACTGCAAACAAACTCCAGAAGCATGTGCCACCTTGTGCATCTGGCTTATGTGGGTCCTGGAGAATTGAACCTAGGTCCTTTGGCTTTGCAGGCAAATGCCTTAACTGCTAAGCCATCCCTCCAGCCCTTTTATTAAGATAGCTACATATGCCTGTTTCTAGATCCTAGATTAATGAGTATAAACAGTTGACAATAGCCCCTGTTTCTTATTCAATTCTTTTGACTTTTTGAGACAGTCTGGCTATGTTATGGGTTATTCTGGAACTTGCAAGCTCAGTTGATCATCCTGCCTCAACCTCTTCTTTTTTTAATTAATTAATTTGAAAGCGACAGACAGAGAAAGAGGGAGAGAGAATGGGTGCACCAGGGCCTCCAGCCACTGCAAATAAACTCCAGATGCATGCGCCACCTTGTGCATCTGGCTTACACGGGTCCTGGGGAATAGAGCCTTGAACTGAGGTCTTTAGGCTTCACAGGCAAGCGCTTAACCACTAAGCCATCTCTCCAGCCCCTGCCTCAACCTTTTGATTAGCTACAACCAACTACTATTAGTAATTGTCCAGAGTTTGAAGCAGTGAGGCTGGGGGTGTGACTCAGTGGTAGCGCACTTGCCTGGTATGTGCAAAGTTCATATGCCCAGCGTCTCAAACAGAACAATAGCAATAAAATACCAGAAAAAGTTGGGAATGATAAAGTTACTACCCCAATTTTATGATGAGGCTAATTTTGTGTGCATCTTTCCATATGAGTTTACCACTTGGAAAGCCAGACACTTTTTTTTTAGTTTTCCAACGTAGGGTCTCACTCTAGTCCAGGCTGACCTGGAATTCACTATGTAGTCACAGAATGGCCTTGAACTCATGGTGATCCTCCTACCTCTGTCTCCTGAGTGCTCGGATTAAAGGCGTGCGCCACCGGGCCTGACTTAGACACTTTTAACTTTAAGCCCTTAAAGGTATCCAAGAGTAATCACTGAGATTTTTTTCTTGCCTTCCCGTTTCTTAGAATCTGTTGAGCTATGGGAGCTCTATAGAGGTGGGACAGCAAAGTGACTATTTATTGATACTTTTTTAAAAATTTTTTTGTTCATTTTTATTTATTTATTTGAGTGTGAAAGAGAGAGAGAGAGAGAGAGAGAGAGAGAGAGAGAGAGAGAGAGAGAGGCGCGCGGGGGGGGGGGCAGAGAATGAGCATGCCAGGGCTTCCAGCCACTGCTAACGAACTCCAGATGCGTGTGCCCCCTTGTGCATCTGGCTAATGTGGGTCCTGGGGAATTGAGCCTCGAACCGGGGTCCTCAGGCTTCACATGCAAGCCCTTAACCTCTAAGCCATCTCTCCAGCTCTATTTACTGATTCTTGAACAATTAAAGGAGACTGTCTGGTAGCATTCACAGAATCCAAGGAGCTCTTAAGGACTATGAGTAATATTTGGATGGTTTTATCATTTATACAAGTTGTCCAGCTGGTGGCCCATTCTCTCCTCTCTATTTGCCTCTTTCTTTCTCAAATAAATAATAAATTATATATATACATTTTTTTTTCTTTTTGGGCTGAAGAGATGCCTTAGCAGTTTAGGCACCTGCCTGAAAAGCCAAAGGATCTCAGTTCGATTCCCCAGAACCCACGTAACCAGATCTCTCCCTCTCTCTCTTTGCCTTTTCCCCTCTATCAAATAAATAAATAAAAATACAATATTATATATATATAATTTTTCTTTAGTCATGCCAGAGCCTCCAGCCACTGCAAACAAACTCCAGATGCATGCACCACCTTATGCATCTGGCTTAAGTGGGTCCTAAAGAATGGAACCTGGTTCCTTTGTCTTTACAGGCAAGTGCCTTAACTGCTAAGTCATCTCTACAGCCCAAATAAAATTTTTAACTTACTCTTAAACTGCTTTTGACACAAGACATCTCCAAATAATGAGACCTACATTATTGCAAACACCCAAACCAGGTCGCTGATGTCCTGTTTTGTACAGATCAGCAAAAGATGGTTACAGAAAAGGACAGAAGTTTCAGGTTTGGTGCATACACCATTCCACCCTGCTCCACCCCACCCCTGGCAAGCATCATGAAGAAAGTGCTGCAAGTCTGAACGGTTACTAGGAATTAGTGGCTTGTCAGGTGAATGTGGCACAGGGGATTTGCTCCTGTCATGTTTCTGAGATGATGAGACCAGGAACAGGGCATGGAAGGTTTTAGGAAAAATTTCAGCAATAATACCTTCTGTTGAGTGCCAGGTGCTACTCTATTTTTACTTCAAGAGAGAAAGAGAGAGAGAGAGGGAGAGAGGGAGAGAATTGGTACACCAGGGCCTCAGACACTATAATCGAACTCCAGATGCTTGCGCCACCTAGTGGGCATGTGTGACCTTGAGCTTGCCTCGCTCTTGTGCGTCTGGCTTATGTGGGATCTAGAGAGTCAAACATGGGCCCTTACGCTTCGCAGGCAAGTGCCTTAACCGCTAAGCCATCTCTCCAGGTCCCAGGCACTGTTCTAGAAGCTGCACAGGCTTGTGGCCAGTGCTCTGAGGCACAGTGTGTTTGTTCGTAGATGAGGAAGTTAGCTTTGGGAACTCCAGGTCACATTTGCAGTGTTGCCAAGCTGCATGTGAACTCAGGACTCTATTTTCAAAGAGGATGTTCTTAGCACCATATTCTCCTACACCTAAGATGGGGACCTTCTAAATCCCCCACTTTAACCACTTTTTTATCCTTTTTTTTTTTTAAATTTTTTATTTATTTATTTGAGAGCGACAGACACAGAGAGAAAGACAGATAGAGGGAGAGAGAGAGAGAATGGGCGCGCCAGGGCTTCCAGCCTCTGCAAACGAACTCCAGACGCGTGCGCCCCCTTGTGCATCTGGCTAACGTGGGACCTGGGGAACCGAGCCTCGAACCGGGGTCCTTAGGCTTCACAGGCAAGCGCTTAACCGCTAAGCCATCTCTCCAGCCCAACTTTTTTATCCTTTTCCATGCACAATGGCAATCACTGCCATGCATTGCTCTCTGCTTGCTTTGAACACTAGACTTTTGGCCAAACACTAGACGCTAACCACTTCCTGCCTGGCCTCACCACTATGGGTGCATGTGTGGTATGTATCCCCTCAGCATGCACGGTGTGCATCCCTCTTCACCTTGTTTCCACACTACACCTTCACACCTAATGAGTGCTCCAGAATCACTTGTTGAGCAAAGGTCACCCTGTGTGACATTGGACATTTGCTTCTTGTGAAACTGACCTGTCAGGAGCAGGAGGACCAGGTGATGACCTGGAACATCCCCACGTGCGGTAGTTTGAATAGACAGCCCCCAATGTGCTCAGCGTTTTATTAGTTTGTAGTTTGCATCTGCATCTTCCAAAGACAAAGGAACCAGGTTCAATTCCCCAGCATCCATATAAGCCAGATGCACAAGGTAACACATGCGTCTGGAGTTGGTCTGCAGTGGCTGGAGGTTCTGGTGCGCCCATTCTCTCTCTCTGTATCTGCCTCTTTCTTTCTCTCTCTCAAATAAATAAATATTTTTTTTAAAGTGCCAAAGAAGTATATCATAAAGTTTCAATAATTAACAGTTTGTGTTCTAGAAATCTGTTGCCTCCAAATACCCAGCTCTGTGGCAGGGGGGATGGCTCAGTGGGTAAAGTGTTTGACCATGCCAGCGTGAAGACCTGAGTGCGCCTCCCCAGAGCTCCCTTAAAATGCCGGTGCTGGGAGTGATGGTCCATGCCTGTCCTCGCTAGCTAGCTGACCTAGCCGAAAATCCGTGAGCTATAGATTCTAGTAAGAGACCTTGTCTCAAAAGCAAGATCAAGAGCAATGTCAGCCTTTGGCCTCCACAGGCACATGCACCCCCACACACAAATGCACACATATGAATACACATACACATTCACACTTACACTACACACACACACACACTCTAAATCCAAATATCTAGTTCTACTGATGTTCCTGCTTAGATTGTTTTCCCAGAGCCACTTTCTAGAACTCAGGGGCAAGAAAACAGGTGGGTGGGACAGATAATGCCAATGATAACACACTTTCTCTTTCCGTCATGTTTCCCAAATTGGTTCCCTCTCTGTTGTTCCATCTTATAACCTGGTAGAATTCATCCCAAAAGAGCACGTACAGAAAATATTTATTTTATTTCAGAAAGTCTTTCATCATACTGTTTATCAATATACTTTTCACAGAATATTTATTATTCAATCATGTTAAGTGTACAAGCAGACATTTTAATGGTGGCAATTTCTTGCCTTTGGCTTTGTGAGCAAGTGCTTTAAAGGCCAATCCACCTCTCTAGCCCTGAGTCATTGTTTTCTCAGTTGTCTCTTTCTAAACATTTTGTGAGATCACACATTTATTTTTTTTAAATTAGCTAAAATTAATTTATGGAGGCCAAAATAGTATTAGGATTCACAATTTGTACTTATAACTACATTTACTTGGAGATAATTTGATATTATTGAGATATCTCAATTAGAAAAATAGTGTGGCTCCAATTTTTCAAATTCTTTGTGTTCTTTCATAGCAATCTAGCATCACCTTTGCCTTTCTACTTAAAATTTTATGCTTTTTCTTTCTTTCTTTTGTTTTTGGTTTTTCGAGGTATTTCACTCTAGCCCAGGCTGACCTGGATTTTACTAAGGAGTCTCAGGGTGGCCTCGAACTCACGGTGATCCTCCTACTTCTGCCTCCCAAGTGCTGAGATTAAAGGCGTGTGCCACCATGCCTGGCTCTCATTTTAAAACTATTTTGTCATTGGTTGGTTGGTTAGTTGATTGGCTTTGAGATCAAATCCAGTCTTGTGTGCTAAGTAAGAGCTCTACCACTGATATAAATCTTTAGGCCTCTAGAAAAGGTTTGGTTGAGATTATTTACTTGTTATAAAAATATTCCCAGATAGGCTGGGCATGGTGGCACACACCTTTAACTCCAGCATTAGGGAAGCAGAGGCAGGAGGACCGCCATGAGTTCGAGGCCACCCTGAGACTACAGAGTGAATTCCAGGTCAGCCTGGGCTAGAGTGAGACCCTGCCTCGAAAAATCAAAACAAAACAAAAAAAATTCCCAGAGTCAAATGGCTTAATATACCTACTAGTGTGTGTGTGTATGCACACACACATGCACACACGATGCTGTTGTGTGAACTATTATTCACAGTAATTATGGTTAGAACTTTATTTGGCTAGACATGACGTAGAAGTTCCCTCCCTGATAGCTAGCTCTTCTCATGGGCAGGAGTTCTTCAAAATATCTCTTCTTTCCTTCCCTTAAACTAAGTCTCTCTCAACTGAAAAAGAAAAGGCTCGGTGTGGTGATGCATTCTTTTAAAAAATACATATATTTATTTATTTATTTGAGAAAGAGGGAGAGGGAGAGAGAGAGAGAGAGAATGTGCCAGGGCTTCCAGCCACTGTAAACAAACTTCAGATGCACTCCCTTGTGCATCTGGTTTATGTGGGGAGTTGAACCTGGGTCCTTTGGCTTTGCAGACAAATTCCTTAACCTCTACATTTTTAATTAATTAATTAATTATTTTATTTTAGGAGGTAGGGTGTCACTCTAACGCAGGCTGACCTGGAATTCACAATGTAGTCTCAGGGTGGCTTTGAACTCATGGCCATTCTCCTACCTCTGCCTCCCGAGTGCTGGAATTAAAGGTGTGCACCACCACAGCCGGTTAACCTCTACTATCTTTTAATTGCAGCACTCAGGAGGCAGAGGTAGGAGGATCACTGTGAGTTCAAAGCCAGCCTGAGATTACATAGTGAATACCAGGTCAGCCTGGGATAGAGACCCTACTTAATAATAATAATAACAACAACAACAACATAAATTAAACTTTACTCTTTCCTTTTTTCTTTTTTGCCTCCCACCCAATTTCAAAATTAGGAGATCCTCACTTAGCTAATTTCAAGGGTAATCAGATATTAGGAATCTGAAGGGATACACTTACTCTTCCTGCTTTATTATGGAGTTCAGTCTAAGTTCTGTTAAGTCTATTTAATTTAATCCCAAATGCATATGTTAGGCTACAGTTTTATACTACACAAGCACTCCTGGAGAAGAGGCAGATGCAACGGAGCAGCCAAGCACATGTAATTGACCCAACAGACCCAAAGACTCCTCATTGATTTTTTTTTTTTTTTTTGAGTTTCCCAGCCCCTAGTCACTGAACAGAGGAGAAAAATTGGTTTACTCTCAAAGCATATGATTCTTAGGGCAACAATTTGCATCTTAGTGTCCTCTAATTCAGGACTTCTTCCCCCTCCCCCAGTTGTGCCTTTCTTGATTTTTTTTTAAAGGTCATTTAAAAGAATACTTGTCTTCTCTAAAATGTTATGACAAGGGAACAAAATGCCTTTTAAAATGTTCTGATTTGTTGATTAATTTGGCCTCTAAAATTATATTATACTAGCGTTGTTTTTAATGTTTTAACTACTTCCAAATGCAATTATCTTGAAATAACTATGAATAGAAAATGGGATATAACGGAAAAGACAGGCTTTCATAATCTATTAAAGTACCTAATTTAGTAAGAAGAATAACAGGGACACACCGAAACCATTTTTTTATGATTGTAATTATAAGTTAAGTCACTATTAAACTGACATGCATATATATCTCCAGTTTAATATAATTAAAGCATCATCCTCTGGCTCCATGCCTTCACTCATACAGTGAGAGAGTTGTGAACTTACAATTCGTACATACACAAGAGAATCTGCCAGGACTAGGCTAGATTGTTTGGACCAATGTAGACCAGTGATATTGGAGTGCCTACATTGCCTCTTATTTGCCAGTTGTAAGCTGACGTGCATTTTAACCAGGGTAGTGACTGTGAAATATGGTCAGTCAATATTTGAAAATCCAAACATATCACTGTGGAGTGGCGATCCTTAAACAGAACCAGGCCTTAGAGGTGTTGTATGGCTCTAGTTACATTACCCCTCCTATTTTATTTACTCATAAGTGTCATTTATACCAAAGTATATAACCTTTGGTGTCAGTATGTCACTGTCTCTCCTCGGGTCTTTAGTAGTGCATGCTTATCTATCTCAGTCAAATGTATTTCTTATCAAAAAAAAAAAGAAAGAAAAAAGGCAAGACCTGACAATACAGTGTTATCGAATTTTTTCAGCTGAGACTCACATGCCATTCAGCATTCAGACATGCTTGTGCTTGATTGATGGATGGGTTTGTGACAAATAAAACTGAGATCAACAGTATTGCACCTTTCCCCCATCGAGAGCAGAGCAAAGCACAGCCCTGTAACAATGGTGGGATTAGGGATGCATTAGCTGGCCATCGACCAGAACCATCCATTCCCATCAATACTTCCCACGTAATAACCTGAAGCTATGATAAGGAAACAAAAGAAGGAGAAAAGGGGCAGGAGAAAACAAATCAATAAAAGAAGGGAATGTCTGAAAGATGCACTGGTCAAATGAAGATTCCCACCCCCGCTTCATTTCTGGCCTATGGTCACTGAATGTGGAAACAATACCTGACCCGGAGTTCCGAGAGCATGGGAGACAGATGCATAGGATGGATTTGTTATTTCAACACAAGTTTGGAATCTGTGGATTAATATTTGGACCTGGTGTTGTGGGGGTTTTTGTTTTTAAATTTCAGGCCAAAAACCATGTTGTATTTTTTACATTGTCAACCTGTGTCCCTAAAATTGCTCCTAAAACTGAAGGATGTTTCCACCTGAAGGATTCTGAGTCTAAGATAATTAGGACGCTCTAGCTCCAGTGGATAGTCTTAACTGTTGGAATCCTCTCAGAACACGCTTTTAAATATGGCCCAGATGAAAGATCTCAACGGACAAGTTCACTGAGACTCACACAAAGCATGTTTTGATCTTTTATCAATCAGAAAAAGACCTACAAGCCCTTCAACAAAAACTAGTATCAATCTTTGAAGAATCTTACTTTTCTACAGAGGTTTTATTTTCTTCTTAGAATTTTTTTTTTTCCTACACAAATTTGTCTTCATTCTCAATTTGTAGAATATTTTGATGATAATTTCATCATTTCCCCCACAAACAATGGACCGTTAAGCTCACCTATTCAGGGGTTTTTGTTCCTTTTCTTTGGAGAGCTTTTGATTTTTGTATTACTTATCATATTTGTTCTAATTGGCCATTGAGTGGGCCTGTGTGGCTTTCTCTTGTTGAGGGGGACATTAGTGATATTTGTTCTCCAAGGAGAGGTGTGAAGGGAGGAGAAGTCCACCTTCTGATTATAAAGCCCTGATCCTAGAGACACTTCATCATTCCGCCTCATGCTTAGAACGAGGAGAGGATTGTCCTGTCTAATTCCTCATTATCATCCCTGCTGTCATTATTAATACTGTCATTATTCTTTATTGACATGGTGCAGTGGCTCATTTTCCAGTTTAAGTTTGCAAGTGTTTAAAAAAAAAAAAAAAGAAAGAAAGAAAAAAAGAAAAGGCCATTTAGCTCCATCCTCCTGTTTAGTTCTGGGAAGATGGAAAGCCTTTCCTGTATTTAAGTAAACATAGAAGCTGTGAAGAAATTGATCCGTCTCCAAAC
This sequence comes from Jaculus jaculus, assembly GCF_020740685.1. Classification (NCBI taxonomy): domain Eukaryota; kingdom Metazoa; phylum Chordata; class Mammalia; order Rodentia; family Dipodidae; genus Jaculus; species Jaculus jaculus. Next base: position 92,322,045 of record NC_059112.1, on the reverse strand, counting down.
AAATGGGCAGGTGATTTTCAGTGCAGGCTGGCGGCTTCCAGATGTTCTACTGCGAGACTTAGGAGTAAAAGGGGTCTCTAGGCCAGATGTGGAGGTGCAGGACTAGAATCCCAGCTACTTGGAGGCTGAGGCCGGAGGATGGTAAATTCAGGGCCTACTTGAGCTGCAGAGTGAATTCAAGGCCTGCCTTCTAGTGAGATAGTGAGGCCCTATCTCAAAATAAGATAAAAAAGGGGCTGGGAATACAACTCAGTGGTAGAAAGCTTGCTTGGCCTGTGTGAGGTCCTTTGGTTCAATTCTCAGTACCATAGAGGAAACAACAAAAAAGAATTTGTTGATTTGAAAAACTTAGAGGTAGTTTATTTTTGTTTTATAAAAAATATATTTATTTGCTTATTTTCATGTGTGCATGTGTGTGTGTGTGTGCGTGCGTGCGTGTGTGTGTGTGTGTGTGTGTGTGTGTGTGTGTATGGCAGGCCAGGCTCTTGCTGCTGAAAATGAATGCTCTTCTGGGTTTATATGGGTGTCTGGGGAGTTGAACCTGGGCTGTTAGACTTTGTACACAAGTGCCCTTAACTGCTGAGGCATTGCCCCAGCGTGTTTTGTTTCTGAGCCAGAGTTTTTCTATGTAGTCCAGGCTGTTCTTGAACTCAAGATCCTCCTGCCTCAGCCTCCTGTGCCCAGGTAGGGGGTGGTTTTACACGGTTACATTTGTGAGCTAAATTCTAATTTTATTACCTGCATTTAGTTACTTTGGGTAGTTATGGAATCGAGTGTTTGTGTGAGGGACGATTTTGGCTTGCATTATTGAAGGTTTGAGGATATATTAGGTAGGTAGGGCAATACTTGTGACTCTGCTCGCCAAGAGAACAATCACATTTTAATTGTGATTCACTGGACCTAAAACGGTTAAAAATTTCCGAGCCACAAGAACCTGACATGTTAGGTCATTTCATCTACATCAATGAAGTGAGAGGTGCTTTGAAAATCTATACCCAAACTGAAAGCCCTTAAGGTCACAAGCCTGATTAAAGGCATGTGATTTGCTTTTTTTTTTGGCCCCTCAGTTTGACCTGTTTCATAAGTGGCATAATCCAGAGGGCATCTTCTTTCAGATTCTGAATACGAGGCTGATCGCAGGGCACCCCAAGTGAGTGAGCTTGCAGACAGCTCTGCTGAAGCCGAGTGAGCCCCACATCTAAGTCTGACGCTGCGATTGTCCTCTTTCATCTTCGAGACACACGACCATCGGCCACGGGTACCCACCCGTTCCTTTGGGGTTTATAAGCAGTCCCTGCCCCTGACTCGGGGGACCTTCGCAGCCCAGTGGGAGAAGAGTTTTGGGGTTCAGAGGCCTACCGCTGCAGCATGAAAGGAGGTGGGTCAGCCCGATTAACGTCAATGTAAATGGAGCTGGGACCTCTGCTGCTACTATTATACAATCTAGGCTCTGTGTCTGATTGATATCTTTTCCTTAAGGGCTGAATCAGCCTTCAAGTTTCCCCTGAAAGCTCTTTCAGCTTCTGTCACATTCAGGGTCCAGAGCTGACCCTCTCTGACTTGTTCCACTTGAGGTAGCTTGAATGAGGAGGCTGCGTTCTGTGCGCATGTCTGCACCTTCAAGAATAAAGCTACTCTCTTTGTTTTTTAAATTTTTATTAACATTTTCCATGATTATAAAAAAATATCCCATGGTAATTCCCTCCCTCCCCCCATACTCTCTTTTTTAAAAATGTTTTTATGGTTTATTTTCATTTATTTATTAGACACACACACACACACACACACACACACACACACAGAGAGAGAGAGAGAGAGAGAGAGAGAGAGAGAGAGAGAGAGAGAGAGAGAGAGAGAGAGAATGGGAACACCAGGGCCTCCAGCCACTGCAAATGAACTCCAAATGCATATGCATGTGCCCCCTTGTGCATCTGGCTTACCCGGGACCTGAAGAATGAAACCTGGGTCCTCAGGCTTCGCAGGCAAATGCCTTAACTGCTAAGTGATCTCTGCAGTCCCCCAAAGCCATTTTCCCCAATGGCAGGGGTATATGTAGATCTTTGGACGGAGCATGAACATACATGATGGAATCATGCACTTTGCATGTGTGCCTTTGAGAGGAAGTCTGTGTAGATACTCTTCATGTCTTGACTAGGTCTGACTGCACACAACCCAACACAGGGCAAGTAATATTGCTTAAAAAAAAAAAACATTAGTTTAATCTACTGCACTTTCTGTTTTAATATTGTATTTATTCATTTGACAGCAAAAGAGGTAGAGACAGTGAAAGAGAGAGACAGAATGGGCTGGCCAGGGCCTCCAGTCACTGCAAACAAATTCCAGATGCATGCACCACCTTCTGCATCTGGCTTAAGTGGGTCTTGGGGAATGGAACCTGGGTCCTTTGGCTTTGCAAGCGAGCACCTTAACTGCTAAGCCTTCCCTCAAGCCCATGTAATATTACTTTCATGGAAAACAACAGACATAGATTTCATGAGGACAAACATACATACATTTTTAAGGCAATTTAAAGAAGAGTTACTAATGATTTGGATATGTTGCTATTCCATATTCAAGCATTCAGCACAAGGTTAAACTGAAGCCTGTCTCTCTGTCCCTCTAGAAGTAGCAACAGCCCAAAGATCAGGTGTGTGACACTTTCTAGAGTCACCACTGGAACATTTAATCCAGATGCTTAATTGAAACCATGTGCCCTAACTGATCAGATTATATCTGAATGTAAAGATACTACAACTACAATATGAAACTGAATACAAAATATAAAATAGGTATGCCCTAAATTTTCCATATTTCTCTCTAGGTCAAATGCCATACATCGTTATGTTTTCTCTTACATGGTGAGAGGTGAGAGGTGAAGCTTAGGACAGAGGTCCACACACCCCCTGATTGGAGCACTATTGTTAGACAGCCTGCTCACTGGTTTGCCTTCTCTTTTCCTTCTTTCCTTACCTTCATCCCTCTCCCCCTCTCTCTCTGCTGTTTCTCTCTGGCTTTTTATTTTCATTTATTCTGTATCTTGTTATACAGCCCTGGTTGGCCAGGAACTTGCAGTGTAGAGCGGGTTGGCCATGCACTTGTGATGATCCTCCTGCCTCTGCCTCTCGTGTGCTGGGATTACAGGCCTGAGCCATCTCACCCAGCTATGCCTGTCTCTTCTAGGGATGCTTTTGCACTCAAAGGTAGAGTTCAGTGGTTAGGACAGATACCATATGGCTACAGAGCAGAGTCCTCTCCATCCCAGGTTCATATGTTAGCCATAACCCTCCAGGACCTCAGAATGTGACCTTGGGAAAGAGGGCCTGGAGGTGCAATCTGTCGAGTTAGGCTGAGGCCACATAGGAATAGGAGAGCCCCCCATGACTGGTCTCCTCTGATGGAGGATCTGGACACAGACTCTAACAGAGTATACATACGTGCCACGGGAAGATGAAGGCAGGGATTCTCAGGAAACTACCAGAAGCTAGGAAAGAGGCACAGAACTGCTTCTTGCAGCTTTCACATGAAGCCCACTCAGTCAGCACTATGCTCTCAGACACCCAGCCTCTAAAAGGGAGAGACAAGGGGTGTCCACTGCAGCCCCTCTGCTGGTCATCTTGTTACCATGCCCTGGCAAATGAATATACCACCCAACCCACCAAACCCAGGCATCCGCAGAAAACGCCTGACGCCTCCTATTGGAAGACTCTGGTGTGAGAGCTTTATGAAATTAAGAGAAAACTTGGGGGTCAAAGAGGATAGCTCAGTGGTAGGGCCCTTGCTTAACATGTGTGAGGCCCTGGTTTTGATCCTTAGTGGGCCATGGGTACACGTAAGAGAATTAGTCAAAGCAACTTGATGATGGTCTCTTTCTGATGTCTCTCTGTTGGCTTCAGAAAAGAATGATGCTTATTGATTTTGTTATGAGACATATTATATGTACGTGGGTGCATAATTTGTTCAGTTTATTTTTCAAGGTAGGGTCTTGCTTTAGCTCAGGCTGACCTGGAATTCACTATGTAGCCTCAGGGTGGCCTCGAACTCATGGTGATCCTCCCACCTCTGCCTCCCGAGTGCTGGGATTAAAGGCATGCACTATGCCAGGCTATACTTTATATATCTTTTTGGTTTTTTGAGGTAGGATCTCACACTAGCCCAGACCTGGAATTCACTATGTAGTCTCAGGGTGGCCTTGAACTCACAGTGATCCTTCTACCTCTGCCTCTCAAGTGCTGGGATTAAAGGTATGCGCAACCACACCTGGCTACACATTTTTTAAAAAATATTTTTTATTGACAACTTCTATACTTACAGACAGCAAACCATGGTATTTTCCTCCCTTCCCCCACTTTCCCCTTCATAACTCTGCTCTTGGTCATATCCCCTCCCTCTCTCCATTAGTCTCTTTTAATTTGATGTTATCATCTTTTTCTCCTATTATGAGGGTCTTGTGGAGATATTGATAGGCGCTGCAAGGTCATGGATATCAAGGCCAAATTCGGTCTGCACAGTTGCATGTAAGGAGTGGTACCCTTCCTTTGGCTCTGACATTCTTTCCACCACCTCCTCCTCAATGGGCCCTGAGCCTTGGCAGGTAGACAAATTTTGAAACATACACACACACACACACACACACAGTGTTCATGTCTCTGCCCATCACGAGTTTCTATAGAGAAATACCTGCCAAGACAGTGAGGAAACTGACTTATCGATTAAAAATTAAATTATCCTGAAGCTGTGAAATCAATCACAAGGTCAAAAGTGTCACTAGACCCACTTTAGATTTTTCAAATGTGAAAGGTGTTTGACTGAGGACTCTGCTAGAGGCCAACTTCAGCCTTTGAGAAAATGTGCCCTGGTAGCTGGAAGCTCCTTAACAATCAAAAATCATCTTATGGGAAATTTCACTGATTTATGCGACTGTGGAGCTGAACATCTGGTTTCTGTTCCCTTGTAGTGTGCATGAGGTTGGAATTAAAGGCCTGGTTGCTTGGGGAGGTTCACTGGTTGGCAGAAGGACTCTTGCCCGTGCTCATTCTGTTTAGAAAGCAGAAGACATGTTGCTTATCTCAAAACACACCTCGGTCTTTTATTTTGTAATTAATGATCAGAAGGGGGAAGCCAGGGCTAGAGAGACAGTTCAGTCAGTCACCTGCTTGCCTTGCAAGCATAAGGACCTGAATTCGATCAGGACCCACATCACAATGCTTGGTATGTCAGCATGTGCTTGTAATCCTGGCCTTGAGGAGGGAGAATAAGATGGATCTATAGGACTTGCTGGTTTGTAAGTGAGTTGCAGGCCAATGGAGACCCTGTCTAAAATGAGGTAAACAGGGCTGGAAAGATGGCTTAGCAGTTAAGTGCTTGCCTGTGAAGCCTAAGGACCCTGGTTCGAAGCTCCATTCCCCAGGACCCATGTAAGCCAGATGCACAAGGTGGATCATGCATCTGGAGTTCATTTGCAATGGCTGGAGGCCTTGGTTTGCCCATTCTCTCTCTCAAATAAATAAAAAATAAATATTAACAGAAAGATTCAATCTTGGGGCTGGAGAGATGGCTTAGTGGTTAAGATGCTTGCCTGCAAAGCCTAAGGACCCCTGTTCAACTCTTCAGATCCCACATAAGCCAGACAGATAACGTGACACATGGGCAAGGTTGTCCATGTGCACCAGGTGGAGCAAATGTCTAGAGTTTGATTACAGTGGCTAGAGGCTCTGGCATGCCAATTCTCTTTCTCTCTCTCTCTTGTTCTCTCATTAAAAAAGGCTAGTCTGTTGGGCTTGCCTCAAAAACTAAAAAGATTAGTGCCGGGCGTGGTGGCGCACACCTTAAATCCCAGCACTCGGGAGGCAGAGGTAGGAGGATCGCCGTGAGTTCGAGGCCACCCCATGACTACATAGTGAATTCCAGGTCAGCCTGGGCTAGAGTGAGACCCTACCTTGAAAAACCAAAAAAAAAAAAAAAAAGAACTAAAAAGATTACAAAGTTACACCAATACCATTACTTGAGAGATAAGGAAACCGAGTCACACAGGAGTGGCTTACCCAAGTCAGTCCGTCCATGAGGAAGTGTGAATTTTGACAATGGCACTTTGTCTCCACAGTACTAGCTCTCTCCTATGTATTGGCTTTCAAGAGCCTCTTGCATGGATTACCTCCATGCAAATGAATGGCAGGGAAGACCCCTGTCACGGAACTAGCAAAGTAGTCCCAAATATATTGAAAGTCGTAGAGTCACGTTGAGCCATGAACTGTTTCTTATCCTAACATGCATTAGTGCCCGGGGCTGGAACAAAATTGGAGTGTAAGCTGCTCACGGTTCCGAGTAAATGAATTTTGACAGATTGGAAAAGCCTCCCCTCATATTCATGTCAGCCTTGCGAGCGCAGACACGGTTCTGTTTTAACACTGTTCCTGTGAACGGCTGAGTTCCCAGTCCCTTGGATTGTTTAGATACATTTGGACACCCCGAGGGCACTTCATGGTACAGTACTCAGAGTTCATCTCCTGGGGTGGCTGCAGTTCCCACCATCTTCCGAGCCTGGGTGGCTGCAGAGAACTCAAGACTTCATTTAGACAGAGGGGACTCTGGTCTCTCTCTCTCTCTCTCTCTCTCTCTCTTTTTTTTTTTTTTTTGGTTTTTTGAGGTAAGGTCTTACTCCAGCCCAGGCTGACCTGGAATTCACTATGGAGTCTCAGGCTGGCCTCGAACTCACGGCAATCCTCCTACCTCTGCCTCCCGAGTGCTGGGATTCAAGGCGTGCGCCACCACGCCCGGCTTAGTCAGCTTTCTCTATCCAAGTCCTTGCTTTCCTCCATAAAATTCTTCCTTCCTTCCCATGTTCCATCTGAGGTGTTGGTGGAAATCCATCCATACACACATATCCCCTCCGAGGATGATTAGTTGTAAGCTTTGGCAGACAGGTGAGGGCACACGTGCTTGTGTGTGTGTGTGTGTGTGTGTGTGTGTGTGTGTGTATGTGTGTGTGTTTGGGAGAGGTTGACTCAAAACACAGTGCACCCTTGAATGACCCTAAAGGGGAGCTTCTGGTCACATGGGGACCAGCAGAAGGGGAATTGCTTGAGGGATTGAAAGGCTCTTTTTCTCCCTGAGGGTAATAGGCTTCGATTTCCCTGAGATCTACTGGTCTTGGACACAACCCACAATCCCTAAGGGCTGGTGCAGAACAGTTCCAGGGCCTTTCGGTTCTGAAGACTCCATGGTAGCTCTGTGGCTTCTCAGCTGTGACAGCTGGGGGAGTTAGTTACTTCCACCCTGCTGCAAACGGGGGTTCAGGACTCTTCCTTCAGGAACCTCAGAATTGCCAAGGTTGCTTTTGTAACTGTTTCCTTCAAAATCTCAAGGTGTGTTTGCCCTTTTCCCTTCAAGCTGCTAACTTAGGTCTTGGGGATCTTTCTCTCTGCAGTTCCTCCCCCCACTTTCTTTGTATTATATGTGTGTGTGTGATATGTGCATGTGTGTGTTCATGTGTGTGCCCCAGTGTTGCGTGAAGGCCAAATGCCAGGCTCAGGTGTCAATGTCTACCTTGTTTCTCACTGTTTGCAGCTGTGGATGTCAGGTTGGCTGGTCCTTGAATTTCTGGCAGAATCTTTTTTTTTTTTTTTTTTCCGAGATAGGGTCTCACTCTAGCTCAGGCTGACCTGGGATTCATTATGTAGTCTCAGGATGGCCCTGATCACACAGTAATCCTCCTACCTCTGCCTCCCGAGTGCTGGGATTAAAGGTGTGCGCCACCATGCCCTGTGGGAATCACTTTTAAGCTAATTTAACACAACTGGTGGTTCTTCCCTCTGTCCTCCACCATTTTAGTGTACATTTCTTTTTTAAAAATTATTATCTTTATTTAGTTATTTGAGAGAGAGAGAGAGAAAGAGAGAGAATGGGTGCACCAGGGCCTCCAGCCATTGCAAATGAACTCCAGACACGTGCGCCCCCTTGTGCATCTGGCTAACGTGGGTCCTGGGGAATTGAGCCTCGAACCGGGGTCCTTAGGCTTCACAGGCAAGCACTTAACCGCTAAGCCATCTCTCCAGCCCTAGTGTTCATTTCTTGAAATCCTGTCCTCCCAGAGTCCTTGAGGACAACAGCCCAGCTCTGTAGTCCCGCCGGGTCTCAGCCTCCCTTTCCATTGTAGGATGCTGCTGTCACGTTTCATGGCCGAGAGTCTTTCCTGCCTTACGTCCTGCATCTCAGAAAGGCTTCTAGGAGCCACAGGGTCACGGAAGGTGGTCTGGCATAGTGATGAATGTATGGGTATGCGTGCATGCGTGTGCATGTGTGTGCGTCTCAGGGAGAAACTCTTGAATATTAGTCCACAGAAACCTCTCCTGCAGCCCTTATAGTTTGCTCAATGTGTGAGAGACATTCAGTGACTCAGCTCAGCTGACCCGGCGAAAGTGCTGGGGTACGATGAAATGCGATTCTCCAGGCTATTCTAGTTTTCCTTGTCTACCTGGGAATTTACAAAGATGATACTTCCCAGCCACCATGGAATTTAGCTTGGGGCTCTTGGGATAGGTGTTAAACTAGCGAAGTTGATTGGAAATTGATATGCAATTTCCAGGACAGGTTCCTGAACAGATCCCTGCAACTATTGCTTTCCTTACTAAGGTGACCTTGGGAGAAGTATCTTAGATGGCAGAGCCATAGGATAAAAGAAGATCAATCAGCCCACATGATAAAGTCTTATTGAGTGTTTAGTGATAAGCTGAGTTGAGAGAACTTGGTCTTAGAGTCAAGATGTGTGGACATCACTATTTTGGTGCACTCCGCTGTGGACTCTTACAAAGAGAAGAGAAGAGAATGCTACCGCTGTGCTTTGTTTATAGAAATAATTCTGAAGCGCTGGGCGTGGTGGTGCATGCCTTTAATCCCAGCACTCGGGAGGCAGAGGTAGGAGGGTCACCTTGAGTTCAAGGCCACCTTGAGACTACATAGTGAATTTCAGGTCAGCCTGGGCTGGAGTGAGACCCTACCTCAAAAGAATAAAATAAATAAGTAAATAAAATAAAATAAACAAAAAAGAAATAACTCTGACAACAATCAGTTGACTTACCACATAGTGAGAATAACGATCAACTACAGGAAAGCCTGACTCATTTTAGAGTTTATCTTGTATGTCAAAGGTAAGATCAGTATGTTAAGAACCATGCCCAATCTCAATGCATAAAGACACAATGGTCCATGTTATTCTAGCACAGTGATTATATTTACAACTTTAAAAACATCAGAATAAATGTTAAGGAAGGTCCTTCTAAAAATCCCGTGTCATAAGGGCCTTGTCTTCAAGACAGATAGGCCTATATTATATAGAATTTATGATACAGACATGCCAAAAATGGTTAGAGGCAACTTCAGACTTACCTGATATTCTGTTTTCAGGTGCATGATTACTGCTACAGACACCAGTTTTTCCAGCTACGGTACATGATCAGAAGTATCTCAAAGAGGCTGTGTGTAGGTTATATGTTAAATATAGCACAGGACTTACCATTAGAATTATATTAATCACCTGCTTGGAAAAGTACATTTAGTGGAATACTGCCTTTCTCAAAAGGGAAGCCACACGTATATATAAGCACTCTTTTTTGTTTGTTTTTTCAAGGTAGGGTCTTACTCTAGCCTAGGCTGATCTGGAATTCACTGTGTAGTCTCAGGGTGGCCTCAAACTCACGGCATCCCTCCTACCTCTGCCTCCTGGGTGCTGGGATTAAAGGCGTGCGCCACCACGCCAGGCCTTCGTATCTTTTCATAGAAGCTAAACACAATGAGGGTTTAATTTCTCTAGCTATGGCAAACTCACATAGAGTCTTTGATGTGCCCGTGCTTTACGTATACCAGCTCATCCAATTCTCACAATGCACAACAAATGGATGCCATGGAGATGTTAAGTAAGTCATCCAAAGCCATGCATCAGGAAGGGGAGGAGGCAAGATTTGATCCCAGGCAGCGTGGTTCTAGAAACCATGCTGCTTGACTGCTGTGGTCCTGTTGCTACTCCGCAACAGCGCTTCTAGGCTGTTGACGATGAGCCAGGCAAGCTCATGACGTATCCTTCGGTCTGCAGAGAACTCAGTGAGAGCTTTCACAAAGCCTTGATTTTGACCACATTGCATAGTCAAGCCCTAAAAGTCCACATTCTGCTGCCAGACAAATTAGAGACAATTTGATGAACAACTCAGTAGGCAAGCTTCCCAACACAAGGACTTTGCAAAGGAATTAACTTCTAGTTTGTTGGCAAACAGAAATGATGGCTAATAGAGCAGGAAAATGCCCGAGTTCACAAAAAATAAAAAAAAAAAAAAACAATTCCATACTGTACCACATTAATGGTTATATTCTATTGACAAGACTTCCATGGGCCACATTTAAGGCTTAAGACGTTATGTTATTTTATTTATATTTAAAGCAGCTCTATGATGTATGTAGCAATCATTAATAATTTGTTCCACATGCCACGAGTCATAAATTGCACAATTAATTCATGTACTACTAAGAAAGTAAAAAATGTTGCCAATGAACATAGGATATTATGGTGTGGAAAAATGCATTTTTAACTGCTGAAGCCTGGAGTGATTGCCACAGTGAAGATGAGAGACTAGGTTTCATGAGGATAAATTGTGTAACCCCCTGGTTAGCAAGTGGCCCACCCAGAGCTTTCCTGCAGGTAGTTCTGACTTGAAGTGCCCATTTTTTTTTTTTTTTTCGAGGTAGGGTCTCACTCTAGCCCAGACTGACCTGGAATTTACTATGTAGTCTCAGGGCGGCCTCAAACTCATGGTGATTCTCCTACCTCTGCCTCCCGAGTGCTGGGATTAAAAGAGTGTACCACCACACCCAGTGAAGTCCTCATTTTTAATAGCTTGGAAGTATGTCTTATTTTTTTTAAAAATATTTTATTTATTTGAGAGAGAGAAAGAGAGAGGGAGGGAAAGAATGGGCATGATAGGGCCTCTAGCCACTACAAACAAATTCCAGATGCATGTGTCACCTTGTGCATTTGGCTTATGTGGGTCCTGGGGAATTGAACCTGGGTCCTTTGGCTTTGCAGGCAAGTGCCTTAACTGCTAAGTCATCTCTTCAGCTCCATGTCTCCTTCTTATAGGCTGGCAGCTTAATCCTCACACGCCTTTTCCAGATTTGATAATGGGCTAGGGAGCTAGTCTAATGAGTACAGAGCTTGTTGCATAAGCATGAAGACCCCAGTTTGGATCCCTGAACCCACATCCCCGGAAGCCGGATGTGGGGGTGCACACCTACAGTCCTCATACATCTATCGCGAGATGAGAGGTCGGAGACAGGAGAATACCCCTAAGTTTGTGGGCTAGCTAGCCCGGCATTTGCAGCAGTGAGCAAGAAACTGCTTCGAACAGAGTAGAAAGCAGGAATTGAAGCCCAAAATTGTCCTCTGACCTCCACACATGTACTGTGGCACGTACATGCCCCCCCCCCCCATTGTATGTGGGAACACACACACAACGATGAAAGAGGAAAAACATGTGAGCATTTGTTGGGATGATTTCTACTGTCCAAAGAAACCAAGACAAGGAAGTCAGTCTTGGCTTCCTGTTCAGCGATGTGGGCAGCTTCCACATTGTAGCATTCGAGTGACCATTTTTGTCTCTATCCTGGAACCATTCCTCTTAAAATGAAAAAAGATCTCCCCAGCCCCAACACATAAAATAAGATCTTTGTTCCCAAAGACATCACTTGGCCTGCTGTTCAGCTTGCAAACAAAATAAGAGTTTCTTCTACTTTCAGTAACTCAAGATGTTTTGAAACCACGCCATGGGCTGAGATTTGACAGCAAACCAGGCCGTAGGAAGCTTAAGGAAGCCCAGTAAGGTCTGATAAAACTATTTCTAGCAAGAAAGACCCACGAGACAGAAACACATAAAATGCATACATACTCAATTCCGAATTCCAGGGGTTCCCCCCTTTTCTTTAAGGAGGCGACAGACGGCAGTGTTAGATCCTGGGCTCCTCTTGCGAAGGACTGTGCTTGCGTAGAACGTGGCCTCCTTCCTGTTCCAAGAGCGCCGTGAGCCATTGTTTCTGGGACTCTCCAGGGACTCAGCAGGAACATTATTGGCAGGCTGAAAGAATGGGTTTAATATAGGCAGTTAAGTTTCTTTCCATACACTCTCTGATTAAAACAGGATTTGCCCCATTTTCCTTAAAAAAAAAAAAAAAAAAAGTCTCTTCACTTGTAGCTTACGAAGACTTAGCTGGCTTCCCCAAATGGTAAGTTAAATGGTAATGCAGTTTACTAAATATGGTTGTGTGTGTGTGTGTGTGTGTGTGTGTGTGTATGCATGTACAGGACCTTGTGCATACTAAACATGTACTTGACCACTCAGCTGTACCCCAGCCCTAGAGTTAACAATTAATGGATAAGAGTTTGAAAAATATGGCTCTGTAGTAATTAAAGTAAATAAAACACTTAATTTGTCAACATTTAAATATATCTTATTAATATGTTAATGAAAACATATGTATAAATTAAATGCATATACTAAATTAAATAAAATATAAAACACATTTAATTGCACATATTTAAATCTACCTAAGTTCAACTTGTAAAAGGAGGGATATAAGGGCATTTTAGCTATTTTTGTCACCCATGGTTATATTATATTGTTAATGTTTTGTAGCTACAGAATCAACAAGCTATTCATTTCTATATGCTTCTATTTGGAAGTAAGGTCTCTCTATAGCCCAGGCTAGCCTCAAAACCATAGAGATCCTCCTTACCTCAGCCTCTCAAGTGCTGGGATTGAAGGCACGTGCCACCATACCTGGCTCATTTCTATAAACTTTAACAATTTTATATTTTTCTCTATTAAAAATATATCCAGGGCTGCAGAGATGGGTTAGTGGTTAAGGCACTTGCCTGCAAAGCCTAAGGACTCATGTTCGACTTTCCAGGTCCCAGGTAAGCCAGACGCACAAAGTGACGTGAGGGTACAAGTTCTCACATGCGCATGGGGGGCACACTGCCTGGAATTCAACTGCAGTGGCTGAAGGTCCTGGCATGCCAATTCTCTCTGTTGGGCTTGCCTCAAAAAGAAAACTATCAGGCTGGGTGTGTAGGTTAAGCCTGTAATACAGCCCTTGGAAGGATAAGGCAGGGGGATCACCCACAAATTCCAAGCCAGCCTGGGCTACAGAGTGAAACTTTGTCTCCAAATGCAACTTCCCCCACAAACCTAAAGAAGTGAACCCTCTCAAGTCTAACTTCTGTGACTGTTCTAGTTGAAAGAGGCTCAGACGCCTCTGCAGAGGGCCAGCTGGAAGCCAAATCCAGGCTGAACTCTAAACCAACATTTTCCTTTCTTTGCAACCTACTAGTATCACTTTTGAAAATGATCACTTCATAGTCATCCAAGCTAGGTGAAGAAATTGCACTTTGATTTCAAGAGGGCTCAATGTGGAACTTTCTGGTAAGACTCAACAGTGATGCCCACATAACCAGAAGAGATAATGTTCAAACATGCACACCAATTTCAAGGCTGGGCTCACACAACTAGAACCAACAAGCTGCGCTTTTAGTGCAATCATTTTTCACTGACACAAACCCTTTCCTGTGCTCTGGACACAGTGAAATCTTCCTGGTAGCTGAATCCACTTAAAAAGATGAGGAACTCCACCCGGAGAGGTTAGGAGGCTGGGCCCAAGCAACCAAGCTGCAGTGGGTTTGTGATGTCAAGCTAGATCCTCACCCTGTGCTGATAACCACTGGGATCGCCCCGTCCTGGAGGATTAGACCCTGACAGGCGATGGGAAGGTTAGCGCAGAATATACGAGAAGCCATGCAGACACACACAAGCACGCTGTCGGACTACTACAGCGACGCACCCAGGCATCTGTGAGGTTTTGGGGAGGGGGAGGAGGTGGATAGCAGAAGACACCCTCCCATCAGGCCTGGATGGCACGTGTAGGGTCTCAGCAGAGTAAAAGGTTAGGGTTGGGGGAGCGGGGATGGTGATGATCAGTAAGAGGAAATGGAGGCCTGGACTGCAGGCTACAGGCGACAGAAGGGAGGAGTAGAAGGTGACAAACAGGGGTGGTGTGTGTGTGTGTGTGTGTGTGTGTGTGTGTGTGTGTGTGTGACTGTGCCCGGCTATTACATTGAAGGTTTGAGCCCCAGGAACAATGTCTGTATGCAGGCTTCTGGAAAGTTCTGAGTGGAGGAAGGCTCTAACAGATCCATGAAGGGATCACATAGAGTAGAAGCAGTCAGTTCCCCAAGGGACCCTGGCTACTGGTAGGATAGTTATCTCAGTGGTGGCCGTACTGGTCCAAGGTCATGTGACTGAGCAGAAGGGCAGGCGGTCAGCCAGCTTTGCACTAGACCTGAGTCCTCCAGGGGAGGGCCGCCCAGGTCTGCTGCTCACCAGGGTGCTTTCACGGGTTCTCACCTCCCTAAGGCTTGAGAGCCCTGCGCCCAGCACTTCTCATATTTATTTATTTTTTTCCGGCCCTTCCTTTTTTAATTTTAATTTTATATTTTTATTCTTTTTAATTTTTTTATTAACAACTTTTTTTTTTCTTTTAATTTTAATTTATTTGACAGAGAAAGAGGGAGAGAGGGAGAGAGAATGGGCATGCCAGGGCTTTCAGCCACTGCAAACGAACTCCAGATACTGCGCCCCCTTGTGCATCTGGCTAATGTGGGTCCTGGGGAATCAAACCTGGGTCCTTGGCTTTGTAGGCAAACGACTTAACTGCTAAGCCATCCCTCCAGCCCTATTAACAGCTTCTATGATTGTAAACAATATCCCATGGTAATCCCCCCCACTTTCTCCTTTGAAACCCCATTCTCCATCATATCCCCTCTCCCTCTCAATCAGTCTCTTTTATTTTGATATCATGATCTTTTCCTCCTATTATGATGGTCTTGTGGAGGTAGTGTCAGGCACTGTGAGGTCATGGATATCCAGGTCAAGCCCTTCTTTTCTTTCTTTTTTTAAAAGATTTTATTTATTTATTAGAGACGGAGAGAAGGAGAGAGTGTGTGTGAGAGAATGGGCTCGCCAGGGCCTCTAGCCACTGCAAATGAACTCCAGATGCATGTGCACCTGGCTTATATGGATGGGACCTAGAGAATCAAACCTGGGTCCTTAGGCTTCACAGGCATGTGCCTTAACTGCTAAGCCATCTCTCCAGCCCGGGGCCCTTCTTTTCAATGACTGAGTCTAACACACTGGAAAACAATGCAGGTGTTGAGAGGATGTCAGACACTTTCCCCCGCATAAAGGTGAGACTTCATTGAGAAAAGGGACCTTGCCCGCTGTCACTGTCATGGGGCGACAAGCAAAGGGACATAGACTGTAACTATGTGGCCATGGGCTGTCATCTAAGCCTTCAGTTTCCTCATCCTCATACTACATGGCCTGTAGGAATCAAGTAAGTACCTGTCAGGAGAGTCTGCATACAGAGTTTGCACACTGCAAACATGTTGGATCATTGCTATTAGGAGATAGAGCTCTAAGCCATCTTATTTCAGGAAGAAAGGGGGGAGGGAAGGAGGGAGGAGAGAGATAAATGGAGGCTGGGAGAGGAGGAGAAAGGAAAAGCAAGGGAAAAAAGGAGAACAGTCAATGAGTAAGCTTCAAGAAATAGTGTAGTCCTGTTCACATAGGTGTTTCTGCAAATATAGACTACAGACTGCATTTGACCAAGAAGTGGCAGAGTAATGAGCCTGTGTGGTCTTGGCCCAAGACAACAAATCTGAGGTTGGTAAAGCCATATATATTTTTGTTTTAAACAAAGTCATATAGTAATTTTAAAAATGAAAACCAGTTGATTGGATGAAAAATTAGTATAGATTTTTAATCTTGGAGCAGAGACAGCTACATAATGAATTAATAATGAAACATTTGTTACCAATTTATAACAGTTACCACAGAAAATTTAACATACATTGACTGACTTTTTAAGCAAGAGAATCTCTAGTGAGCCAAGACGGGGGTGGGGGGTGGTAGTTAGACACTGAACAAGTTACGGGTCGTTTCGGCCCCTTGTCCCCTAATTCTTTTGACGTGTATTTACTGAGCGTTTACCCCTCGCCAGTCATTCTGCTCAAGTCTGGGATTACAGAAAGCACAAAGCAGTTACTGTCCTCCATTAGCTAGTAATTCAGCATGGAAAAAGGCATCCATTATTCCAGTGCAGAGAGGAAAGTGAGAGGTTCCATAAATAGTTATACATAGGAAAGTGCAGAAATTTGGTACGTCCAAGGTGTTAAGAGAAACTTCCTGGGCTAAGTAGACATTACATTCTTAAAGTTGATCTTTCTAAGAATCAAGGACCTGGGCTAAGTCATCTGCTGAAGTGTTTTTTTTACTCTGTAATGCTCTGATTGTAATGATTATGATATGAAATACCTAAGGAAATTTTGATAGACTTGAGACTGATGACAAACTGAAAAAAATTAGACAGCAGTAGTAGCCATGATGTTATTTTGGCATCATTTAACCACGATAAGCCATGTCTGTATAAAAAAAGAAGTCCTCCAAACTCAAATTGGTGTTAATTCCAACAACTAGTCAATTTATTGAATCATTAGTGTCAATTGACTTTTTTTTTTTTTTCTTTTGCTGATTTGTTGGCAGCATGCTGACCAAATGTATGAAGAGAATGAATACAGATGGGCGGGAAACTGATCAATCGTTTCCCCTTCCCTCCTAGCCCCCACCCCCTGTGGAAAATTAATAAAGTATTCTAGAGGCAGGCATAGGAAGAAGAAATCGTAGAGTGTTTGCTGTGCGGTGACTGCCCATGGATGGAATGGCTACATTTGTTATTTTGCTGGTCACTCAGAAAGATCTAGAAAAAGTCAATATTGTATGTGTGGAGAAGCTTTGGTGCACTCCAAAATAATAATAATACTAAAAAAGGGCTGGAGAGATGGCTTAGCGGTTAAGCGCTTGCCTGTGAAGCCTAAGGACCCCGGTTCGAGGCTCGGTTCCCCAGGTCCCACGTTAGCCAGATGCACAAGGGGGCGCACGCGTCTGGAGTTTGTTTGCAGAGGCTGGAAGCCCTGGCGCGCCCATTCTGTCTCTCTCCCTCTATCTGTCTTTCTCTCTGTGTCTATCGCTCTCAAATAAATAAATAAAAAATTTAAAAAAAAAATAAATAAATAAAAAAACCCCAGTGGAACATGATTTAAGGAGTGATGGTGTATGAAGGCAGTACCATCAACCCAACTTAAGAATTAGAAGCTCACCAACCTGCCCAAGAGAATATCAAAAGTCCACAACGCATCCAAAATCTTTCATTTCTTTCATTGTTCTAAGGGTCTACTCTTTGAGATTTTAGGAGAAGTAAAAATATTAGTCCTATTAAAACATGTAACTGCAGGAAGAAAAATCTTTAAAATGTGAAAATAAATAGAATGGTGTGAAAGCTAGCCATTTTTTTAATTTTTTTATTTTTTATCTTTCAAAAGCACTCTTGCACATCTGATCCATGAACTGAGATTTTTTTGGAGAGGTGTGGATAAGAGCCAGGCTCTGGGCTTGGGGAACTTCTGAAGGACATGCGCCTGTAATTGGTCTTTCTCGTTTCTGTCTTGTTAACAAGTATATAAATAAGAGGCTTCAGTAATTGGCTCAGAGTTACTAATGAATTAATTAACTTCAGTCTATTTTACCTAACCTTTAATAATAAAAGTCCCTCTTTTTTTTTTTTTTAAAGGTTTGCAATAGGTCTGACAGACTGAAAAAACAGACAAGCCGCAAAGCTCTTGAAAATTAATGAGAAACGAGGAAAGAATCAATGTACATTCTGCTTGCCAGGAACTGACACAAAAAAGATACAATAAACCACGAACAAACACAGTCAGCTTAAAAAATAGGTTAGAAAAAGTGGGCAAATTCAATTATAGAAGTAATTAGAAGATCCAGGGCAAGGCTGCCTTTTGGGACTGTTCCAGAAGACATGCATTAATATGAGTGAATAGAGAAAGCCCATGTAGTAATTAAGAAGCAATCACCTATGGCAATAAGTACCTGGAACCAGGCTGCACACTATTAATTCAGTGATCAAAAATATTTTTAGATGATTAATACAGCAAATTTATTTTAAAAGACTAATTTCTGGAAAGATATCAAGACAATGGCGCACTGTTTGTTCCTCTGGCATTTATATAGCTAATTAAATTTTATAATTTGCAACAACAGTCATTATTATCTGAAAACAGTAAAAGTAATATTTCATCTCCTATTTTTTTTTTTATGGTGATTCTAAAATCAGTAAGTCAAACGGAGCCCTTGCTGCAAGGGTCCAAGACTGGATTATTACGTTATTTCAATGTGTATTTTTCTTATACCTCTGTGTTTTGGGAGTATTAAGTGTTTGAATAAATGTACATATTCGCGCAGGTTTTACACGTCCCCACACCTGGGCAGCGATTCTGCACGCTGTTTAATTTCAACACTACCAAATAAAAGCATTTAATGTACTATTTGTGCATCAAAGACTTTCTTACTTGGTCAACAGAGGTCTTCTACCTCAGCACACACCATCCCTCCCCTCGGAACACAAAGGCGCAGACGCGCCGCCGTGAGGAGCGCTTTACACACACAGAGGCTAATGGCTGCTGAAACAGGTGATTATCAGAGCCCCGGAGAGCAAGATGAAGGTCTGGCTGGTAATAAATAACCTCGCAATACAAATTATTCTATTTCCACAGCTTTAAGAAAACCCACATTTCACTGGGGATCAGAAAAGTCTGGAAAGTGCTGTCTTTCTGGAAATCACAGGGAGCTACTAAACCTAATCAGTCTGCCAGCAGGCACTGTGGAGCACCCACTAGGAGCTCAAGGTGCCCAGGGAAACCTTGAGATCCCAACCCAACTTCACCACAGATTGTGTGTGTGTGTGTGTGTGTGTGTGTGTGTGTGTGTGTATCAGAGAGAGAGATTTCCTGTTGGCACTCAAGACTTGTACATCATGCTTCTCTAGCTGATGTTTCATTACGCAATTTGCTCAGGGATTATTGCTGGTTTTGAGGTGCAGGCTGATGATTACAGAACAAGGTGGAACTAGAAACCATCCCAGGTCACTTTTGTGGCTGGCGTAGGGATGGGAAAAACAACCGCCGCCAGAAAATGAGGGATTTGACAAGCTATCAGATGAAACAAAGGTTAGATCTGCCTTTAGATCTTTTTCCTTAAACAAACTGGGTGCTTTGGAGATGAACATGGGAGAGAAGAGTGGTCTTATATCCCCATCTGACTAACCTCTAGACTTGAGTACAGCGTTAGCAAACAGGCATGGAGAGATTCATAGGAGGCCGGCCATTGGGAGCTAGTGAAGTGAGGACAGCTTAGAGGCTCAGGGCTAAGGGACAGGACCCAGGGCCCACTCACCATGAAGTGTCAATGTGTCAATAAGGGAAAAGCTAGAAGGAGCCATAAGGCACAGAGAATGACTCCACCTGTTTGAGATGGCAGGGGAAGGGAAAGGGGGTGCTCTTTGCAAATATACAGTGCTCGAGGCCAGACACCCTAACTAAAGAGAGTGCTTCTGATTTTCATGACTGTGCACGCCTGTAATCCCAACACTTGCTAGGGACAGAAAGACTGGAGAACCAGCCTCAGCTACATAGTGATTGTTTGAGGCCACACTGGACCTACATATGATTAAAAACAAACAAACAAACAAACAAACAAAACCAAAGAAGGGGAAGGAAAAGGATGAGGAAAGAAATGAGAGAGATAGAAAGAAAATCTTCACAAGTAAACTTTCCACATTTTGTTTCTTTCCTTCCATCTAGAAAAATACACTTGCTGAGTTTCTACTTTTTGTTTTTGTTTTTGTTTTTTGAGGTAGGGTCTCATTCTAGTTCAGGCTGACCTGGAATTCACTATGGAGTCTCAGGGTGGCCTCGAACTCACGGCGATCCTCCTACCTCTGCCTCCCGAGTGCTGGGATTAAAGGCGTGCGCCACCACGCCCGGCCTGAGTTCCTACTTTTACTAGGCAGCTAGTTAGGATTGGAGAAGAGACAGAAGGGGACTTTAATAGCCAAGGCTGGCTTTGAATTTGTGAGCCTCCCATCTCAGCTTCCTAAGCACTAGATTACAGGTGTGCCTCCCCCACACAGCTTTGAAGTTCCTGCTTGATGTCATCTACAAAATTCACACTGGAGAACCTCATAATAGGGTTAAAAAAAACAAAAACAAAAACAAAAAACAACCAACAACAGCAGCAGATACCTAGTGTTTTAAGTCTGTTTACAATTTTGGGTTGGGCAGATTCACAACTGTACTGGAGTGCTCACGGCTGCAGGTCGGATGTGCCACTTAGAGGAAAGACAGAGGCAGGCAAGTAACTATGACAAAAAATATTGAAATCAAGGAAAAGAGGGGGAAGAGGTCAAGCCAGGAAGGGGCAATCACTGAGGGTCACAGGGGAAGCTGTGGCTGGACGCAGGGAATCTCGGGAAGAGGCAACTTTCTCTTATCTGCCAGCATCTGTAGCTCTGTTGAAATCATCATGACTCAGGACAAGCAAGGAGACAAGAGGGTCACTGGCTGATGTGTGCCTCAGTGTATGTGTGTCACAGTGGTGATCGTGCACACACGTGGCCAGAGAGTAAAGAGGGAAGCTTGGAATTTACAACGCATTCTTTTCACATCACCAGCTTCTGTCTCCTCCAGGTTAGTGTTCACTTTATTTTTCTACTCTTTTTTTTTGAGATAGGGTCTTACTCTAGTTCAGGCTGACCTGGAAATCACTATGTAGTCTCAGGGTGGCCTCTAACTCACAGCGATCCTCTAATCTCTGCTTCCTGAGTTGCTGGGATTAAAGGAGTGCACCACCACACCTGGCTTTTTTGGCGTTTTGAGGCAAGGACTCATGGGAGCCCAGGCTGACCTGGAATTCACTCTGTAGTCTCAGGCTGGCTTCAAACTCATAGAGATCCTCCTACCTCTGCCTCCTGAGTGCTGAGATTAAAGGCGTGCACCACCACGCCCAGCACTATTTTTCTACTCTTAACTGATTCTTTGATACCTGGGCTCTGTTAGGTTGGAAAATGAGATCCTTCAACAGCTTGCCTTCTTCATGGTTGATGGCTTTTCCATTTCTTTCAATAACTCCCCATTCTAACTTAGAACTTGCTGGTTTGTGTGAACTCTACTACGTTTATGCGTGCAATCAAGTATTCTTCATTAACACTGTTTTTCCTTTTTCTCATCAAGTAATTACTTAAGTACTTACTAATTGTCAGATATTCTACCCATGTTTAATGCATCCTTGTTTCCAGTTTGGGAAGGACACCCCTTCTAACACGAGACACACACAGTGACTAAAAGATCGGACTTCAGCAGTTGCGTTCTGAATAGATATGGGATCAGTGGGATCTTAGAGACAGGCTTATTTATCTCTTACGAGGTTTTCAAAGGAACACCATATAGAACGATAGCCTGGTTAAGGAAAAAACAACAGGTTTATCCATAAACGAAGAAGAATGTCGGACTGGCTTGGGTCAAAAGTTTTCCTCCCCACAAAACCAGCCTTGTTTACTGGATATACAAAAATCAAAGCTTCCATGTCTTTCCAGAACCAAGAAAGACAAGCAACTGTCATGGCCAAAAGCTAATTCACTGAATGGGTTCTTTTGTAAGTGCTCTGCTGGGGGTTAGGGATACAGAAATGATTAAAACATGAGCCTTGCTTTTAAGGAACTTCCTTCTTCAAGAACTAGATGAGTTAGATAAGTAAATCAATTATTATTATATTGCTATGATAAGCTAGAATGGTTTGGCATGGTAGAAAGGAACAAAGGAGGTATATCTAAATTAGGCTAGGGTAGTAGGGTAAGAGAACTAAAATTTAGAAACAAGAATTTAATTAGCTTAAGAGGGAGACGAGCGAGGCAATGCATAAAATAGTGCGAGGAGCCAGAAGATGTCTTTCCCATCCCTATCAAGGGAAGAGCTGGCTTAGTGTCTAAGAGGGTGAGCAGAATGGGTCAAGTGTGCCCTGTACACAGCAGACTCTTCGCTGTGTTTAGTTCCTTGACTCATTTCCTTCCTGACCTCCCTCCTTGTACCCAGTTTTGTGGACAGAACCAAAAAAATGAAGTCTGGTTTCTGTGTTGGCAGGGGGATGTTTTTGAGGCAGGGTCTCATTCTAGTCCAGGCTGGCCTTGAACGCACAGTGATCCTCCTCACCTCAGTCTCCTGAGAGCTGGGATTAAAGACATGAGCCATCATGTCTGGCCTGTGGTCATTTATAGATTGCAAGCTGTTGGTCTCCAGTGCTTGCGGGTAATTACGCCACATGAGCGCTCATGCAAGTGACGGAAGTTGGATCAAGATGAGAGCAGTGATGAGATCGTAATGTAGTCGTGTCTCATGAAGATGTTGACATTTATGGAAACGATGGCTTTCTCTAAGTCAGTGTTTCCTTTCATCTAAATTTATAGCATCGAAGATGTCGAGATTGTCACAGTGAACTCAAAGTGCTTCCTCAGTTTATGATGTCAAGAAAGGAAATTAAGACAATTTTCAGCAAGACACTCACTGTGTGCAATAGCTCCCCATGCTGTGTGGTAAACGTGTTTGGTACATGCACGCACTCTTTGCCTGCTTTGTGTGGTGGCACACATGTAACCCCAGCACTGGGGACACAGAGACAGGCAGCTCCTGGGGCTCGCTGGCCAGCCAGTCTAGCACATTTGGTGAGCAGCAACCCAGGGAGAGACCTTGCCTCAAAACAAAGCGAGTAGCATCTGCAGAAAAACACCCAAGGTCATCCTCTGACCTCTACATGCATGTGTGTGGGTGTGCATGCATGTCGGCTTCCTGAGGACAGGATCTGGGTTTTATACTGGGTTTCTTGGTACCCACAGTGTCTAGCAGCATTCCTGGGCCCAAGAAAATGTTACTTAAAGGATAGTTTTACTTCTTTTTTTTTTTTTTTTAAAGTGAACTAGCTCTTTGTGATCATTCATTTATTTATTCTTTAATAATTTATTTACTTATTCATTTATTTTGAGAGAGAAAGGCAGATAGAGAGGAAGAGAAAATGGGAGTGCCAGGGCCTTTACCCATTGCAAATGAACTCCAGATGTGTGCGCCCCCTTGTGCATGTGGCTCATGTGGGTCCTGGGTAATCGAGCCTTGAACAGGGGTCCTTAGGCTTCACAGGCAAGTGCTTAACCTCTAAGCCATTTCCCCAGGCCCTGCTTTGCTTCTTATCCCAATTTCAGTGAACTTTGAATGCAACTGATGGAAATGAATCAGTGCTACTAAGCAAAAGCAGGTCTGCTGCTACGGGAAGTGTCTCCAAACTGACACTGGATTCTGAAAGATTTCAAATGACGGGACTCAGCCGTCTCATCTCAGTGTTATTCCCAGTGTCTCCATGACACAGAACAAACCCAACATCCTGCCGCTCACCTGGGCCAGGCATCTTGAGCCCTGGTCCTCTTTGTCAGGTCCAGGCTTCCTTCCTGCCTAAATTCCCACCTGCCAAGCTCGAGGGGTACATTCCCCAAAGGGCAGAAGAGCTACAAAATGTCCTGTGCACGGCTCGTTGGAGAAGACAATACCATCTGCAGAAGCCACTGCCTGGGATTATACCAGAGGCATCATTCTTATAGCATAAAGGATTTAGTTCCTGGTACAATGTACAACACCCTGGAAATCACAACTTAAAAAAAAAAAAAAAGCTATTATGAACCACTTTGACCTTGCTAGGAATGAAGGACCTTGAGAGCAAGTTTTCACCCAGGGGCAGAGAGACAGGGGGAATCAGGCTGTGAGGAACAGGAAAGGAAAATGGATGGAGAGTGGCAGTCAGGTAGGAAAGGGGCGAGAGAGAAAGGGCTAGAAGAACGGGCCCAGTGGACAGACACACGAGTTGCTCAGAGTACGTAAATGGCAAGCTGCTTTCTTCACATCAACCACGTTGGCCCTTACCTCTGGCCGCTCCCCTAGGTAACTAGCAGTTTCTGCCTGAGAAAAAGTTGACCAAGCAGGACCCAGATGGCTGCAGCTGTTTGGAATTGGTGCCAAATCCCAATTACACTGGCATCCTCTAAGACTTTATGGAGAGAACATATACATTTTTACTCTTTTTCTTTTTTTTTTTTAAAATTTTTATTTATTTATTTATTTGAGAGCGACAGACACAGAGAGAAAGACAGATAGAGGGAGAGAGAGAGAATGGGCGCGCCAGGGCTTCCAGCCTCTGCAAACGAACTCCAGACGCGTGCGCCCCCTTGTGCATCTGGCTAACGTGGGACCTGGGGAACCGAGCCTCGAACCGGGGTCCTTAGGCTTCACAGGCAAGGGCTTAACCGCTAAGCCATCTCTCCAGCCCAATTTTTACTCTTTTTCTATTACCACGAATTGAGGCAGATTTCCATTTTGAGAGAGGCTTGGAGGAGTTTCAAAGTTTCCGTGGAGGCTTAGCTTTATGTGCTGGGTGCTCAGAGCTATCCCACGTCCCTCCCTCCCTTCCTTCCTTCCTTCTTTCCTTCCCTTCCCCTTCCCCTTCCTTTCTTCTCTCTTTCTTTTTCTTTCAATCAAGGAAACCCCCAAAGGCTCAAATTGGTCATGAGAATGAGTGGTGATGTCTCAAAAGAGGACAAATGGCACAGTGAAGTCCATATCGTAAGGTTCCTTCCTATGTGTGAGTATAATGCTTGCTTAGGCTTCTGGGCAAAGAACAAAATTAGCATACTAATTTGATTCTCTACCTAAAGAATGGGAGATTCTTTTGACACAGACAGCTGTCCGTGAATAGCTAGGGTGACCCCTGGTCAGTTTTCCATCTGTCTTAGAGTCCAGACTGAGGCACACATTGGTTCTGTGACTTTCGGCAGCGTTCTCACGTTTGTCCGTGTCTCTATCTGTAAAATGGGGCCATGGGCAGTGCCTGCCTCACAGGGTTGGAGGAAGGACCAAGCTCTGTGCTTTCAATAGCTATTCAGTGACTTTTCCAAGAAAGTTGTTTGTTTGTTTATTTATTTGAGAGAAAGAGGGAGAGAGAGAGAGAGAGAATGGGTGCACCAGGACCTCCAGCCACTGCAAACTAACTCCAGATGTGTGCACCCCCTTGTGCATCTGGCTTATGTGGGTCCTGGAGAACTGAATTGGGATCTTTTGGCTTTGCAGGCAAAGGCCTTAACCACTAAGCCATCTCTCTAGCCCCTCGGTGAATATTTTATTATTTCCTTCCCACCCTTCTTGTCGAATATATATGTGTGTGTGTGTGTGTGTATATATATATATATATATATATATATATATATATATATATATATATATATATTTTGTTGCTGTTGTTTCGAGGTAGGGTTTCACTGTAGCCCAGATTGACCTGGAATTCATCTGTAGTCTCAGGGCAGCCTTGAACTCACGGCAATCCTCCTATCTCTGCTTCCTGAGTGCTGGGATTAAAGATGTGTGACACCATGCTCGGCTGACAATATTTTTTTTTAAAAAACTTCTTTTAATTGACAGCTTCCATATTTACAGACAATAAACCATGATTCAGCAATATTTTTGAAAGTTCAGGCTGATTACTCTTGGGAATGTGTAGCAGGGCTACGATTCTTCTTGCCTGTATAGAATTGGAGGGTAGGCTGTGGATGTATTTCTGGATGTATTCTGCTATGTGGGACAGTTTGCCATGACGCACACACTCTCTCTCTCTCTGTGTTTGGGCGGGGGAGTGTAGGCCAGCCGTTTTTGAGACAGTATCTCTCCCCAGCCTGGTTCTCACCAAACAGACAGGCTGGGTAGAAGGCTCCAGAAATCCTCTTCCTGGCTTTGTCTCCCCAGTGCTGGAATTACAAGCACGTCACCATGCCCGGCATTTTATATGGGTCCTGAGGGTTGAACTCAGGAACTACAGCAAGTGAGTTCTCTCCAGCCATGCCTCAGCTATGGGCAAGTCACACTTCCTTTGTGTTCGGTTCATGGGGTTTGAGATGTCTGGAAATGGCCGAGGCTCAGCTCCGAAAGCTCTCAGAATGTCAGGTTGACAAACCCTAACCAATGTCACCACCCGCCCCAACCTTCACTTTCCTCTTTTCTTCCCATACATTTCTCCCTGTCCCACCCTTCTCCTTTCCTTGAACCAGTGACTCTCAGCCTTGGTCACAGTTGGGAGTTACCTGTAAAACTCCAAGACACACCGATGGCTGAGTTCCACCCTTAGAGTTTCTGCTTTCACGCGTGTGGAGCTGGACTCTCACGATCGGACTTTGAAAACCATCCCAAGAGAACTACTGCAGCTTGAGCATTAAAAAACCTCAAGAATAATTTTGCTTTCAATGTTAAGTCCAATTTAACAATGCCAACAGCACAGTTTGTAAAAAGACAAAAAACTTGTTTTCATGGCACATACAACAGACCCCTCCCTGCTCACAGTACTTTGATGCTGTATTGTTGTTTAATTCCCATTCTAACACACATGCACTCTGGCCTACCCGGCTCCGCTCCCAGTGACTCGAGCTGGGGCCGTGGGGGGCGGGGGGGACGACACAGCAGAACACATCCATCAGTTGAGAAAATGTTGCTGAAATTCGGGGATTGCTCTAAGGGCCCCCAACTCAGGTGAGTGTTGGAGACCTCAAGAATTCTTAGGATTGAAAAAAAAAAAAGAATTCTTAGTATTTCACAACACTGCAAGTTTCTTGTCAATTTTACTAAGTACAATTTTTTTTTTTTTGGGTTGGATTTTTAAAATTACTTTTTCTTACACAAAAAGTGATGGGCTTTCTTACGGCATTTTTCTAAACCTGTATGTCATTCTGCTTTCTTTTTCATTCTGCTCTTTGAGTGCTTCCCACTACGTCCTCTGCACTCTTTCCTGTAATGTATGTTTGTCACTGGAAGTTTCGGGAGATCAGCGGTGAGACTACACGGAATATGAAATAACAGTGGCATTCTTGGTGTTCAGGTACAATATGTGAGAAGTACAGAACGTTTAAGGGTATCCTGGGACTTAGACTCACTCCCCCAATACACCGATGGGAAGATGCGGTGGCGTGTATGGGGCTCTGGGGGCCTCCCACTTGACATGAGTGTCCCTGAGGAAGACAGCCTGAGGATTTTGCCAAAACCATCCTCAAGCCTGGTGCGTTGGAGTGCACATCTTTAATCCCAGCACTCAGGAGGCAGAGATAGGAGGATCCCATTGAGTTCAAGGCTACCCTGGGCCTACATAATGAATTCCAGGTCAGCTTGGGCTAGAGTGAGACCCTACCTCGAAAACCAAAAGAACAATAAGCTGAAAATTCCCAGACTCCACCCTCACATCCTAGAGGTTCTGTCAGGCCTGCAGAAGTACATACTTATAAAGAGACAAGGGGAGCTGGACAGACAAAGGGGCCTCTCTGTATTCTGGTACTCAGACTCTTTTTGGGGTGCGGGGGGACAGAAAGTGCCTCTTGTTATCACTCTGGAGGAAGAAACACATTTACAATGTCATACTTTATGTGATCTCTGAACTCCAAGTAGACCAAATGTCTTCATTTCATCAACCTTTCCGCATCACTAAACATCAGTTCATAAACATGCCAAGTGTACATATAAAAATAGGAGAAAGAAAGCCAGGTGTGGTGGCGCACGCCTTTAATCCCAGCACTCGGGAGGCAGAGATAGGAGGATTGCTGTGAGTTCGAGGCTACCCTGAGACTCCACAGTGAATTCCAGGTCAGCCTGGGCTAGTGAAAAAAAAAAAAAAAAGAGTGCTTGTCATAAAATGAGCACATGATTTTCTACTTTTGTGGCTCAATTTTAATTTTGATATTCCAATTTATTAGTAATAGTTGTTTAGTCCTTTGAGCTAAATAAGTTAACATTCATCCTGTCTTGTTATTTTTCAGTACAACGGGTGAATGCACTTACAATATATATATTGTGTACACTGAATTCCTCATTATCATAAGGCAAGTGCAGTAAAAGGTCATCCTCAGAATCCAAGTCAAAGTATGACAGATCTCTGTCCACATCTATGACCACAAATGTCATCGGCAGCAACAAGTTTCAGAAAATTCACGGGTTAATAATCGGCCCAGAATGAAATTTTTATTACGCACCAACCAGGAATGTCAGGGGTATACCCCTCAACTTTTCAAAACGGACAGCTACTCTGACTAACCGTGAATCATCGCGTTTGAGTCCTCCATCCTTCCTGGGACAGGATTCTGTGAGGCCACTTAACACGGACAGGGATGGGTGGCACTATTGATGCGGAAGCCAAGCCTTTCTCTCCCTTCCATTTCTTGCTCTACCCTGCGTTTTCTTTTTACACTGACCCCCAAGCCTGCAGGACATGAACTGTCAGACTTACGTTCAGCAGATCATTTCTGGCCCTGTGAACCCACATCCATTACTCTTTTTTTTTTTTTTTTTTAAAAACTGAGCTTTTATGCCACTGGAGACAGCTTTACATTTTAATAAAGTTCCCAGTTCTCCAGTCTCTGCAACGGCCCTAGCTCCCCAGGGCTGCAGGAGAGCGGAGCAGGGACTCGGAGCTGTTGTATGTCCGGTGATGCTGATGGCGGATGGCTCCAGCTGTCATGACAAGATCATCCGGATAAGGGAACAATCAAGTAGGGGCTTACGGTCCACTTGAGTTTTTTTTCTGATTGTAAAACCAGCCATTTTTCAATTTAAATAATTTAAGGATCTCAGCGTCCTTACACTCTGAGGTTCATTTAGCCTCTCATTAGCTAATAGTTTCTCCAGTTCAAGGGGTGGAAGGGAGCAGGGAAGAGTTTTGTTACTGTTGATTCACAGCGGTGGGTAGTGGTGTATAAATAAATAAATAAATAAATAAATAACTACAAAAAGAAAAATAACCCAACAAGCCCTACAAAGGTGAGGAGAGAAGAGCAATCCATACAGATAATCATAATTGATTTTAAAAGTTAATTAAAAGGCATCAAAAGAGGCCAGCCCTGCATGCCTCAGCATGTATCAATAGGCAGACAGCAGAGGGGAATGGATTAGAAAATTGATTCCCAGCTAACTAGAGGCAAGAGGACTGACGCAGCTCTTCAGTTCGACTTGAGCATCCCAAGTTTGTCTCGAAGTCCTGGCCCCATAGTCTTCTGATGATCATGTCTCCCATTGCCCCCATGGAAGGAAATGCTGGGAGGAACTGGAAGTTTCCGTATGGGGTGGGGGGTGGGGTGGGTTTCAGGCCTCCTCTGCAACAGGTCATGGGGCCACAAACAGCTCAGTGCGCACAAGGCCTTCCTACTTTTTGCTCTTAGTGATAAGCCTCCCACCACACCCTTTGTGATCTCTGCTGTTCTCCACATCTCTGAGCAGAGGCCCCTCATGGTGATCTTCATAATCAAGAGATTAAACACGAAAGTGAGCAATCTGTCTGAGCGGGTCCGGAGAGAGAGCTATCCAGCAAGAACATGGGGTCCTCTGTCACCACCATTCAGGAGCTTCTCTGAGCAGGATCATCCCTAATGTTTTCACAGCTGAGGGTTGTGGAAACTGCTCGAAGGCCTTGTTGTTTTCTGGGCCCACAGACACACCTGCTGCTGAGTGCACAGACATGGGCCACTGTGTCCCCCCCGGCCCAGTGTGAAGGTCAGAGCCCGAGACAGCCAATCAGGGCCAATCAGAGGAAATACTTCCTGCCAGAGATAGGACCCATGCTCCATTGTAAGTTGAATCTGCAAGCAATGCTGTGAGAGAGACAAGGAGGATATGTCCCCAACCTAATGGGGGTCTCCTGCCAGCCCTGAAAGTGCTCCTCATGGCTGGGAAGCAACAGCCGCAGCTAAGAATTCCAATCAAGGAACGGACCAGGAGCCGTGTTCTCTTTGCTCTTTTTCCCTTTTTTTCTTTCCTCCCTCCCTTCTTCTTTTCACTTCTTCTTCTCTCATTTTATTTATTTATGTTTTGTTCTTTCGAGGTAGGGTCTCACTGTAGCCCAGGCTGACCTGGAATTCACTATGTGGGTGGCCTCGAACTCACGGCGATCCACCTACCTCTGCCTCCCGTCTTCTCTCATTTTAAAACTACAGCGCACAAACACAGCCAGATAAATGTAGAAATGTCAAAAACATCTATTATTGCTTGTGTTTACTCCCTGGTTCCCGTCTTTCGTCCCCGTCTCCCCTGCTTCCTCCCTCCCTCACCCCACATTTTCAGGGCCATAGTCCATTCTGTAATGTCATGGGTCCAATTGAGTCTCTCATGTTGGTACACCCAAGCACTTAGCATGGTGCCTAAATATTTATTGAGTGACTGAACTAATGAGATTTACTGTCCACAAGATGAAGATAAAGGGTTGATAAACATATAGCCATAAATAAAAATTGCAGGGTTTGTTTGTTCTCGTCTGCAAAAGTTCAATTCAAAAAGGTGTTCCTACAGTATTTATTTGCCCTTAAAGAATAAAAATATTATTTTCCCAAAAAGGCGGGGAGGTGGGGGAGGGGGGCAGGAATCCTTGGAAAGATAACTTGGTAACTGTATCAGAAATCTTTAAGATGTCCTAGTATTTATTTTTTCCCTAGTATTTCTATGCACAAACTTCCATTGTGAATTTCCTAGAGAAAGACAATGTACTGGCTATAACTTCCTAAATTACTTGACATGTTTCTTTTTACCTGCCATAGCTTGCAGGAATAGTATTCCATGAATTGCATTTTGAAAAAAAAAAAATCACTATCACAATTCACCTTCATTTCTTTAGCTTTCTTACTTTTGAATTTAAGCCCTAATTAAAATTTTCTACTTTGGCAAATAACCCCTAAATTGACACTGAAAATACACTTTTTCAATGATTTGAACATTTGTTTTAAACAATTCAACGGGTAAACTTTGTCATGCATCTTTTGAAAACCATAATTAGCATTTAATAAAAACACACCTCCAAATATGACTTGGTTGAGAAGTACGAATCAATATTTTACTGAATGTAATGGCCATAAACATGCATCCCCCCCCCCAAAAAAAAGGCATGGTTTTGGCGCAATGTCATATCCTGATTTTGAACATAGGGCTTATCGCCTGATTGCTTAGTGAGTGTTTTCAGTAAGAGAGTCTAGGATGCCTACACAATGACCCATGATGTAGGGAAATTCTACTTTGAAAAACTGGCAATGTCACAATCTCAGTATGCAGCGTTGGATACCCTACTTCCCTTCTCTCTGCAATGGCCTGGGTCCTCAGTGACCCTCACGAGTAAATCTTACACAGAACACTGGCACGTGCAGTAGTCC